>NC_056748.1:866970763-867140763 GCF_019279795.1 Protopterus annectens | reverse complement strand
ACCTTACTGCCTATGACTGTGGGTCTGGTAGCATGTTTACAGCAGACTGAAATATCCTCAATGACCACATTTTGTCCAAAACTGAGCATTATTGGTGCAGCACAGATGTATGTTGCAGCATTCCTTATCAGCTGATATTTCAGACTTTTAATGCAGTAATATGCACAGCCGGCCTTAGGCACAGGCCAACTGGGCAGCCGCCTAGGGCGCCACTCTAGCAGGAGTGCTTTTCCAGTATTTATTTGGTGTAGGTAGACCAGGATGAGGGTACCAGGTGGTGTGGGGGGGCACCATGGAGCCCTTTTGCCTAGGGCACCAGTTGACCTAAGGCCGGTACTGGTAATATGTCATTGGTTTGTTACTGAATCATGCAGACTGTGCCAGTTTTTATACCACATGCTTTTGCATTTTCCATTCACTTTATTTTCCTCCCATATCATAGCAGACATTACAGATCTGTGCACACGATGCAAAATAATGATTGCAATGCTAATTTGGAGATACTAGTGTAGTTTATATGTTACAATTCTTAAAACTGAGAAGGTAAGCTGTAATGCATAAGAATTTAAGAGTATTAAATAATCTAGGTCCTTACATTTATAGTAAATAAATATAGTAATAAATTAAAATTACTACCTGCTCTTCTTTATTACTCTAAATTATGCAATAATGGTCTACTGCTATTAAAAAATTAGTACACTGATGGAACACCCCAACCAGCATGCCCGTTATAAACAAAGCATATAGCAATAGAAAAAAAAAAAAAGTCCAGCCACATTAGTACTAATGAGTGGCCAGACTTTCTACTGGCATATATTTAGTGGATAGAGCAAAATATGAGAAAAAAAAAATCAGACACGTTCTAACTAAAGAATCAAAATGTACCTTATTTTCCTTGAATCACTGCACTGTACTGGTAAAATCGACAGCAGTATAAAACAACAATGGACAGTCTCTTTTTCCATTGCTTTTGCTACACTGCACTGATATACTGTGCACGTGATCTACTTCACACCCTTGTGATTAAACCACACCAATCATGACATACCCATTCATAGTCGTGGATTAGTGCTTAATTATACATGATGCAATTTATTACATTAAAATATTACATTTTTATAGACCAAAGGCTTGCTGACCTCATAAGCATAGACAAGGAGGACTCAATCTTTCCTCTACATGTCTGTCAAGTTAATTTGCCAGTTGTAAAATGTATCAGTGTTTAAAAAGCAGGATACACTACACTTGAAAGAGTAAAATTCCCTTTAAAATTACTCACCCTTTGTTACTTGTCTTATGGTAAGAGAAATGTAATTTTTTTTTATTTCCGTTCAGAATGTATACTGGTTGAAACTTGCAGATTTGCTTCTAAATCCCTGGCAAATCCAAATTCAGATTGACCCTACATCTTTTAGGAACCAATGACATTCATTACATTTCATAAAACTAGTTAATTTCATTTTTGGAGTCATTTATTTAATATAAGAGAGCAGTAGCAAATGTTAAGCTTAATGCAAAGGAGATACTCAAAAACTGTTATATGTTGCTTTGAAACATTACCAAAAAAGGAAGCTTCTGACAATTCATTCTGCTGCCAACAAATGTGAAAGGAATGACACAAAACTGCAGTTTAATTTTCTTGTTAAACAATTAGTCTCACTGTTAATCCTGGTCAGCAATATGCATCAAGGGACAGCACAATTTTGCATATCAATTCACGACATGAAAGTGAAATCACAAAAATAACACAGCAAATTCTCAATAAGAGGTACAAGATATGCTCTTCCTAATTTTAACAAGCAATGCCTGAGTGCATCATTGGCATGTGATCAGCATTGTAAAATCCCATTTTTCTGGTTACAAGATGAGAACCATCATGTATAGTATTCAAAATAAGGCAGGACAGAAACCAGGTTCAGTGAAGACTTTGGGTGATATCCACAAACATACTGCAGGAGTCTAATAGAGTAGAGGGGCTCCATCTTCCTGCAGTACCACCCTAACACAGAAAACTAACTCCACTCCTCCTACTGCCATACCATGGGAAGAGTATAACACCACCCAATACTATGTAAATGTTGCAGCAATGCAAAATTCTCAGTATGCCATGATCAGGTAATAGGATTTTGAAAGATTCTATGTAGAAGAATCTCACTACCTAATGCTGGTATAAGATGATTGCAAACAGTTGTTGGTGGGTCTTCATACAGTGAAGGCATTTGACAGAATAAGTTGGGATTTTTTTTTTAAGTAGGGCAATGGAAGCATTTGCATTAACTGACACAATAATAAGGTTGATTAAGGGTATATCTAAAGGATCAGAGGCAAAAAAATAAAATTGGAGAGTTTCTCTCTTAACAAGTTGTGTCTGAAGAGAGGAACCAGGCAGGGGTGTCTTATTTCCCCTTTATTATTTGTTTTATACTTGGAGGCAATGGCAAAGAAAATAAAGAACTCAGAAATTCAAAGATATAATTGGTATGGTAATCAGAAAAAGTTGACTATTTGCAGACAACATTATTTTGTACCTGATAAAACCAGAAAAGGACATTTTGGTGTTGTGGAAAATGGTGAGGAACATCCAAGTCTTTACAGGACATAAAATTAATGAAGATAAAGCAAAGGTTATGACTGTGGGCTATGTATCCATACATGAATTGGTCAAACAATACAAAGTATTTTTAAGTATGGATTAAAATGGATTATGTTATGGCAGGTAAGAATATGTGGGAAGAGACTAAACAATACATAATATAAACACTGAGAAACTAGAAACTCTTGTATATAGATATCAATAGCAAGATACAAGCAATGAAAATATTTTTAGTCCCCTCAGTTTTACATACAGGTTGGGCATATTTTTAATCAAACAGAGAAATTATGGACAATGATTAATAAAGAGTTAAAGGACTTTACTTAGGAGGGGAAGAAGGCAAGGGTCAAGTGGGATAAGCTGATCCTTCCAACAGAACAAGGTGGTTTAGGATTACATTATTTGAAGGGATATTTTAGAATTACACAATTAAGGCTCATGTACATATAAAGAGAGAGGGAGCTTTTGGATATAGATCCTTAAGGAGAATACAAATATTATAGTCTGTATGCCTGTTATTGACACAACAGAAAATATTGTAAGAAGTAAGCCAACACAATAATGGAGAAAGAAGATTTCGCCAATATAAATGACTATAATTAGGGGTCAGAGAACATACCAGATGGGGCTGGAATTTATTGGAGAAAATTGTCAAAGGAACTAAGGTATTCAGAACAAATAACTAGAGAGGGAAAGGTAATATATCAGGAAGATGCCAAGATGACATTGAGACTGCAGGCTAGAGACTGCCTTCCCTATCAGAGATTTATATCAGAGTATAGGCAGAGAGAAAGGGATACGGGAAACCTAAGTGAAAGACCTATTCTGGTAGAGTTTTTAGCTGAATCTACAACAGAAACTGCTGTCAAATAAGGGTAATTAGTAGACCATATAAAATATTGCATGATAACTATAGGAATCAAAGGAGATTAGAAATGATTAAGAAGAGAGACTTGATAAGCAATTCACATGGAAACAATGGGAGGACATATGTGCAGCTCCTAAGTATGAAACTAAAAGACTTAAGATTTTTGTTTGGAAGTGTTCACACAAATGCTTTTATACCCCAAGAAGAGTCCAAACAATGTTTTCCTCATGGAGATGGCAAATGTTAGAAGTGTGATGGGGAAGAAAGGGGTAACTAGGAAAATATGCTTTGGGAGTGTAATGAGTTGGTAGCCTTAAAAAAAATTCCAACAGAGCTAGACAGTACTCGGTCAGAAATATTGGGTGAGCAAATGGGTGTAACTAAGGAAATGAGGTTACTGAGCTGGCATACCAGAATCTGAATTGCATAGACATAGTAAGGCCTTGCTAAGTTTAATTCTACTGTCCACCAAAAAAAGCAATAACTACAAAATGGAAATCAAATTCTAAACCAACTGTAACAGAGATAAAATAACTAGAAGTGTGATCTTTAGACAAGTGTAAGAGCAAATTATATAGAAATTAAAGGAAATTATGGGAATAATGCATGCAGAATAATGTTTCAGAGGAGGAGGAGTGATATTTAATGGAAGGAAATGAACAATTTATGCAATGTTGGCTTGACGATAGTTATACAAAAATATATGCGCCTTATAATGTTTACAACTAGGAACATGTTAATATGGTTTGTTATCTTTTATATAACTGTATGCCTGCCTAGGTCGTAAATGTTAATTCAGTAAAGGCATTTAAAAAAAGATGAATGCAAACAAAGACACCACAGAGCCACTGAAGCTCTCCGGTGCTGATTGTCACCCTGGTGCCATCTGTATGCAATGAATGATAGTGCATGTGTTACAGGTAAATGTTTATCAAGTACGCATTTGCCAACAATTTAAGAGGGTTTGCAGTGGGTCATCCCTAACAAATTGCAGTCTAAATTTGGGAAAATTTGAGAACTAAGTCATCCCTAGTGTATTTTAAGTGATGACATATGAACAACATTGACTCTACACGCACATGATCCATTCTGTCTACATTTGACAGCCTGCAGTATAGCTCTACCTTGACACTTGTACTGATACTGCAGACTACTGGCATTTTCATCATGTAGTCCCAGCAGTACCAGCCAGTATGCAGGTACAGGACCACATACACAGGGAAGGCCCACTGCCTAGAAAGTGCAACACTGTTGCTTAGAAATTTTATACTGACATTCAGCAACAAGGTAACATTTTTAGTTGTAGTTGTATTGTAATCCTGATTTACATTTTGGAACCAGGGAGACAATTCCAGAATCCTTCATTGTCCTATACAATTAATAATATCAAGCATTGAGTTTTTGCTTGAGAAGACTTGTTTTGTAATCTAGCCCACAGTGTGTAATGTGTAATGTGCAAAGCTCCTGTGCAGTCAGAAGGTCACATGAAACAGATGCACAATACACAAATAGACAGGCACTGCAGTACAAGCTACAGTATTCAATAACACTAAACTGAAACTGCTTGGTGTGTATATGCAAATGAAAAAGAACATGCAGTAGGCAGCAGTATAAAACCAGAATGTAGTTTCCAAGCAGTTTATAATAGTGGTACAGCTGTTAGCATCGTTGCTTCACAAAGTACAGTTGTGTACCTACCATAAACGTAGACGTTCGAGTGTATTCACTGTTGCAGTCATTACACTTGGGTTATCCTGCTGGCAGGCGACCCGCAGTCGGCCCGAGTTCCAAAGTCTTGGTCCGGCATTGGTTGCTGTCACCTCTTCCCTGACATCAGTGCGCCAGGGGTATAAAAGTTGCAACCGACGCCATTTTCTTCAGTTTTTCTTGCCCCAGATGTCAGGTGCCCCCAGACAGGAAGGCTGAAAAGATAAAAAATATGCCAAACCATGCATATATTACTATAAACATTTCCTTCATCTACAAGCAAATACACCACATAGGTTGTATAGAGTTGAGAAGTACAGAAATAGTCCCATCAAAGAGGGGAATGGTGGGTGGGTAACCTGGACTGCAACAGTGAATACACTCGAACATTTACACTTATGGTAGGTACACAACTGTACTATGTTCATCATATTTCACTATTGCAGACATTACACTTGGGTAGAATCCCAAAGCTGAGGTTGGGTGGCTGGGTCTAGATAGGATTTGGCAAGGCTAACAAGCCCTGCAGAACTGCGGTGACAAAACCTGCTCTGGATTTGGAGTAGAGAGGTAGGTGGTAGTGCTTGGTAAAAAAGTGTGCACTGAGCTCCAGGTTGCAGCTTCTAAAATGTCTTTGGTTGGTACTCCTCTGAGGAAAGCTGCTGAAGTGGCTGCTGCTCTGGTAGAATGACGCCTAATGTCCTTAGGCACAGATTTGCCATGTTGTGCATAACAGAAGCGGATGCAGTGTCCTATCCATTTGGAGATTGTCTGCTTTGTAATAGGCTTTCCTTGTGATCCTGCAGCATATGCTACAAACAGTTGCTCAGTTTTTCTGAAAGCTTTTGTTTTGTCCAAGTAAAATCGTAGCTGTCTGTGTATATCCAAAGCATGCAGAAGTCTTTCCCCTTTATTCTGGGGATTTGGGTACAAAGTATGCAAATGAATGGTTTGGTTTAAGGCCACATTGGAGACCACTTTGGCATGAATGTTGGGTTTGTTCTAAGAGAAACCCTGTCTTGATGAAAAATGAGGAAAGGTTCCACAGCCATCAATGCCTGTTGAGACTCTTCTTGCTGAAGTTATAGCTAGGAGCAGAACAGTTTTCCATGACAAGAATTTAAGGTCAGCTGTGCTAGCTGGTTCAAATGGAGGCAGTGTTAGCTTTTCTAAAACAAAACTGAGGTCCCAAGTAGGTACTGGGGCTCTCCTTAGTGGTCTTATATTCTTTGCCCCTCTGAGGTACTGTCGTAGTAGATGATGTGAAAAAATAGGAGGATCCGCATTGTAATGAGCTGAAATGGCAGAGGTATGGATTTTAATAGATGAGAAAGATAGGCCTTTGTCCAACATCTCAGTCAAGTATTGTAAAATCTGAGGTATATTAGGGACCAGTGGGTCAAGCTCTTGTGCCTGGTTCCAAGTACAGAATCACTTCCATTTTTCTGCATACGATTTCCTAGTGCTGGGCCTCCTGGCTTCCAAAATTACATCCATAACAGCTTTAGAGAGAGAGATGCAGTCTGAGTGGCTACATTATCTGCCATTCTGCCAGGTTTAAGGTTCTGAGTTGACTGTGCAGAATCTGATTGTTTTGCTGCGTCAGAAGATGAGGGATTTGAGGTAGAGGCCAAGGTGAGCCTGGGGACAAAGTCTTTAGGATTGGGTACCAGTGCTAGCATGGCCAGTCTGGTGCAATCAGGATAATTTTTGGCCTCTCTTGTCCGACTTTTAGAAGCACCTTGGTGAGAAGAGGCATCGGAGGGAAGGCACAGACTGTCAGGTTTTTCCAGCTGAATGATAGAGCATCCACTTTCCATGCTTGGGAGTGATAAGTCCTTGTGCAAAATTTCTGTATTTGGCAGTTGTGAGGGGAGGCAAAAAGATCTATGTCTTGGTGTCCCCATTCCCTGGTTATCATGATGAACACTTGTGGATTTAGCTTCCATTCATGAGGATCCATGAGATTTCTGCTTAGTTCATCTGCCAGTGTATTTTTTGTTCCTGGCAGGAGTTGTGCTTGCAGATGTACCTGGTAGGTCAGTGCTGTGTTCCACAAAGTCATGGCTTGTCTGCATAGGTGGTAGGAATGTGTGCCCCCTTGCTTGTTTATGTACCACATAACTGTGGTATTGTCCGTCTTTATTAATAGTTGTCCTGGATGTATTAGGTCCTTGAAGGTTGTCAGGGCATTCTGTACAGCTAGCATCACTTTTTGAATGATGTGAAGATGCATTCATTTCTTGGGCCACGTGCCCTGAATACATTTTCCTGCCATATGTGCTCCCCAGGCATAATCCGATGCATCTGTTGTTATTGTCTGCCTTGCTGTAGGTAAGGTGAAGGGCTATCCCTTGTTGTGGTGACAGGCCTGGGACCACCATCGAAACTCCTGTTGTAGGCAAGGGATCAAGGTTATGATTGTCTCTAGGCTGTGACAATGCTGAGTCCAAACACTTTTTAGATACCACTGTAGTTTCCTCATATGCAGTTTTGCATATGGAATTAGTAGAATGCAGGATGCCATGAAACCCAGGGCCTGCAGAATTTTTCTTGCAGGGAGCTGGGTCTTTGTAGCCATCATTTGAAAGTAATGAGTCAGTTGCCTTTGTTTGTCTGGCGTGAGATAAGCCATCTGGGCAGTTGTATTTAAGCTTGCACCCAGGAATATTATCTCTTGAGAGGGCACTAGTTTTGATTTCTTTTCGTTTACTGTGTACCCTAGGCAAATTAGCAATCTTTTTATAAACGCCAGGTGCTTTAGAAGAATGTCCTTGCTCTCTGCTTGAATAAGGCAGTTGTCCAAGTAGGGATATATCTGAATTCCTTTTTGTCTGCAAAATGCAATTACTGGTGCCAGGCATTTTGTGAAGACCCTGGGCACAGTAGATAAGCCAAAGGGCAGTGCAGAGAATTGGTAATGCATTGAGCCTGCTATAAATCAGAGGCATCTTCTGCACGATTGTCTGATTGGGACATGCAGGTATGCCTCCTTGAGATCCAAAGTAACTAGCCAAGCCTCCTTGCCCAGCATGGGCAGAAGTTGTTGCAGAGTTAACATTTTGAATTTTAGAACATCCAGGAAAGTATTTAAGATTGACAGGTCCAGTATTGGTCTCCAGGCTTTGCCTTTTCTGGGTACTAAGAAAAGTCTTGAGTAAAATCCTTGCCCCTGTTCTTCTTGAGGAACTTTTTGAATAGCTCCCATATCCATAACAGCAGCAATCTGTTTTTGTGCCTCTGCCCATTGGTTTTGTGGCAGGTTTGACATACCCTTTAGTTTTGGAAGCGTGTGGAAGTGGAACCTGTTCCCCTGAGAAACTATATTCAGCACCCATTGGTCTTGGGTGATCATGTGCCAATTTTTTGAGAAAAGTGCTAACTTTCCTCCTAGGGGGTGCTGTCAACTGGTAAGAGCTTGGCATTTGCAGAGGGAAGTCATTGTGACTGTTTCCTATAAGGTTGTGCTTTGTCTTCTCCTCCTTTGGGGGCTGAAGCACCCCATTGTTTAGGTCTGTAGGAGCCTTGGGGCTGAGATCTGCCTCTTGGGCATCCATATCGGCCTCTTGGTGGCCTGTCTGACACTGGAAAGGACCAATTTTTTGAAGGCCAGTTTCTGCTAAATCTAGGTGGTTGAACCTGTAAGAAAGCTTTCACCGTTTGCATTGACTTTGCTTTATCCTCCATTTTCTTTAACACCTCTTCTGCCTTAACACCAAACAAAGTATCATGCTGTAGTGGAGCATCCAATAATTTTACTTTAACATGGTCAGGTAAACTTTGTTCTTTCAACCAAGCATGTCTTTGAATAACTGAGCCTGTAACTGCGGCTCTACAAGAAGCCTCTAATGAATCAAAACCACATTGCAGAGTATGCTTTCCCACTTGTTCAACTGCATGCAATAAATCCTGCATTTCTTTACGGTCAGGACTTTCTATATTTGTAACCATTTTCTGCTTTAACAATGACATGAAATACTGCTGGTATTTAAGCATGTGAAACTGACAGTTTAAAGCTCTTACAGCTAAAGTAGCAGAAGTGTAAACTTTTTTCCCCCATCTGTCCAGAGCTCTGGAATCCCTATCTGAGGGGACAGGATTTTTGGCAGTGGAAGCTTTAACCCCTTTAGGACCTTGAGAAATTGTTTCTGGGTCTGGAGCGGGGTTTTTGTAAAGAAATTTATGAGAGTCAGGGACCCTATAGTACCCATCTGGCTTTACTGGTGCAGGGGGTAAAGAATCTGGAGACAGACTGGATTCAGAAAAAACATCATCTACAATATCAAGCACAGGGGGGATAACCAGGGGTCTGTGTTGAGGCAATAAAAGGAAATCCCTGAGCCTTTTCTTGGATTCTGAGTAATCCTGGCTCTCCCAATGGAAATGCTCCCTCATGGTGTGCATGGTTTCCCCAAAAGAATAATCCTCAGGCGGTGAGGCTGAAGGAATGGACTCTTCAGCATCAGAGTCCTCATAGGGAGGGAGATAATAGCCATGCTCAGAAGAAGAATCAGAGGAAATGGAAACCTGATCAGAAGAATCATAAATCAGTGTCTTGCCTAGGCCTTTTGTCATGAGGGGGATGGGAGCCCCTGATTAAAGTAATGAGGTCTTCGGCCATTTTAAAGCATCTCTTTCTTTGGCATGGATGACTGTTCTGGAGAATGCTGCACTTGTTTCCTTGTCTTTAATGGTGTTTTTGACTTTGCCTTTGCTGCTGTAGTAGCCTTAATTGTAAGCTGTGAAGGTCTGAAGACACCCTCAGAAGCCGGTGCCTGCTCAGCGGCTCCGGACCCATCTGAGGGTATAGTTTCCATAGGCCCAATACCTTAAGTTTTCACAGGCCTCGGGGCCTCCACGTGACTGTCGGTTACAGCCTGTGGCTCTGAGGTAGCGGGTGTCAGGGGCTGCGAAAGCGCCTCACTGAGAACTGGCAACTGGCCTAGAAGAGGCTTAGTCGTCAGTTTTGGACCTCGGATGCCTGTCTTTTTGTCTTTGCGTCTTTTATACATTCCGGTCGTCGGTTGTTCCGACGGCATTATATAATTAAATCTTCGTCCAAGATAATGTAAAGCAAAATCAAACCGACGTTTAATAGTGCGTTTATTGAATCTAGCACAAAACCAACAACTAGTAACGTCGTGATCAGGGCCTAGGCAAGGAATGCAGTAAGAGTGAAAGTCCTTATGAGGTATTTGCTTCTCACAAGAAATACAATTATTAACTTTTACTGACATCGGTCTGGAGCAAGAAAAAGTTTCCCCAATGGGGTACTTAGCTTTATTGAAGACTTTGGTTCTAAAATTCAAATTTGAAAATCTCAGGAGTCGGCCAACCGGCACTTGCGAACTGCTTTTGCTTCGGGCACCGCACGGCAAGAAAGACTGAAGAAAATGGCATCTGTTGCAACTTTTATATCCCTGGCACACTGACGTCAGGGAAAAGGCGACAGCAACCGACTCCAGACCAAGACTTTGGAACTCGGGTCGCCTGCCAGCAGGATAACCAAAGTGTAATGACTGCAACAGTGAAACACGATGAACATCAAGAGGTTCTCTTATTTGATGCATGGTTAGGGTGCCTTCTTTATGGTGTCTGCATGTCCTCCCTGTGTTCATGTGAGTTTTCTCCATGCTTTCTGGTATTGTGTATCTGGTGTAGGCATAAGTACACAAGTATGAGATGCCAAAACACCCACAGTATAAAAAAATATTCTAGAGGATTGCCACTACTGATGTGAAATTCCCCATGTACAAACTGGGAGTTGATGCCACTGCCATACCTTGCATATCAAGATGTCACAGACTGGAAAACTACTAGTGTATACAGTGTTGTGAGGAAAGCACATTAAACAAATGTTAGACACTTAACATATCATTAGATCTAAATAAACATATCAAGTCTTCCTCAACAGTGGAACTAAACATGTCCATCTTCCTCAACAGTGGGACTAATGCTGTTAGACAACCGACATTTCCACATCTTAAAACTTTCCCAGGCTACTAGGTCTCCTGTTTTATCCACAATGCTTTTGAAAATCAGACTACTCAACAGATCTCTGTCATATTTCACTAAAGCAGTGCAACATATATTAGTATAATATATTGGAAAAAAAATAATCTCTATACTATGTCATGTATGGTGATGGTGGGCAGGTATGTCACCAAGGAAGAACCTGCTCATCCAGTTCTAACATTAAGATAAAGTACCTAACTTTTTTATTTGCATGTGGTAGGAGGAGTTTCATCTTCAATGACATTAAAATAGAGTATGAAGCTTATCCTCCTGCACCGTCAGTTTCTGGGAATGTGCCAAAGAAAGGCCTACATATAGGCATCACATCCAGGTTGTAGTGTCTTGCAAAAGTAGGATGTGAAGGCCATGCAGCTGCTAAGCGTGGATTTGAGAGGTGGTCACTGTTCTTGTTGAGAGAGGCCTAGGCATAGCAGGCAAAGGCTTACATGGCTTTTCATAGCAACATTTAATACAATTAGGTTAGTTTATCTAAACCATTCACTTAAACATTTAGGCTCAAATTACTTTGAAAAAGGACACATAATTTTGAGTTTTTCCTCCATCATTTGACCTATCCTCATAAAATCAAATCTGTCTCTCAACAGCAGTACAACACAGTAAATATTCACCTTTGTTAGCATAGCTAGGAATTATTGCATGCAGTTTAACAGACTTGAGTGAGATTTTCTTCACTACCGCAGATATCTAAGATAGGTCTGTATGAAATAATACTCTGTCCTTAGGGAAAAATCAAATATGGAGGACAGACACAAAATGCTTGTAACCTGAAATGCTTCTTGCAGAAATAATGGCCAATAGAAAAAGAGTGTTTTCCAGGATTAATATTTTAACTCAGACAAAGCAGATGGTTCAAAACAATAAAATGTCAATTTCGCTATTTATTTATAGACATTTGTTGACCAGGAAAGTCCACTGGGTCTAATGACCCATTTTCAGTGGAGACCCAGGGAGAAATCTTTATACATCATCAGCTTAAGTTTGATAGTCAATACATTTTCACATAATACAAATTGTAGTTGTTATACAAAGACAAATACATTATATATAGCCATACAATACAAGAAAATACACCCAGTGTGTTAGATTTTTAGTAATTCTGTTTGCATATTCTCATAAATAAGAATACTGTTTACTCAATTATGTTTATTCAGTCACAGAAATAAAGAATGCAAGAGAGATTGGATACAAGAACAGAATGTAAAATGCAACTATATTAAGTTAGTAAAAGTATAAAGTAGTGTATAGTGGCCAAAACATTTAAGGTGGTTTAATTATGTGACTACAAGAACAGCTATGGTTACTGAGATAGTGTTCTTTAAAAACATTTAAATTTGCACTAAGAGAGTCTAATTGGGAAACAGGGAGAGGGACCACATTCCAAAGTTTAGCAATGGTATGAGAATACAGACATTGTCCAGCTCTTTGTTGGGTTTAATTATGGTTAAGAGCATACCTCTCAACCTGGAAACATCAAAAATCTGGACAAAGCACAAGAAAAATAGGTACAAATCTGTACGCTGATTAACATAAAATTTGCATACATAATCAAGTAACCCCGCCCATTCTTATGGAATTGTGGGATACCAACATTCAAACGCAAACTGAAGAACAGACAGCCAAAATATGGCACCAGAGTCCCCCTGCAGCCATTCTAATGTCCCATTACCTGGCTATTTCACCCCATTTACAATAAACACTAATGTGTGCATACTGCTTTACTTCTACAATGCTTATCTGGATTTTATTTTTACATTTTATAGCACAATGCACAAATACTAATAGATATCTGCTAAACAAAGCAACACTGTCTCACAATGGAAATAGACTTGGCATTAAAACTTCTCTGCTCTCTAAACTCACATTCATTGAAACAGCATTAAAACCCACATCACATCAAAAGAAAATGCATCTGTCCAGTGGTGAATAAAGATTACCTTTGGGTTATTTTCAAATCATAGGCCCCTGGCTTGCACGCAAAACAAGAAACACACATGCATTCTTGGATACACCTTCCTGACTTTATTAAATTATATTCCTTGTATAATGCAGCACACTTGTTAGACTTAAGTTACAGCATATTTTAAAATTTATTGTTTGAACATTTTTCCAGTAGGCAGTGAAACAAAATGCATGAACCAATGACAAAACTGCCCAATTCAGAATTTGCATCAAAAAAGTCTACTTCCACACACACACACATATATATATATATATATATATATATATATATATATATACATACACACACACACATATATTATATATATATATATATATATATATATATATATATAAAAATATAATGACAGTAGTGTAAGCCATGGGCATCTTGCACAGCTTTGTGCACTTATTTTCAATTAAAGTTTTTTTCGGGGGGGGTGCGCAAAAGGCTAAACACCAGGACACATTTTAAACATTGCTTGTATTTTTGGAAAGTTGGTAGAATAAAATGTGTCACCACCATGCATTTCACTGCCAAGTGTTTAACCAAGGACCCTGTGCACTACAATCAGAGCAACATACCACTGTGCCATATCAGCAGTTTCTAGAAAGACAGCAAGACTGAAACTTAAATTGCTATCATTTAGTGAATTCAGATCTCAATTCTCACCATAGCTGCCAGCCTCTTAGCACAAAACACTGGAAAAAGCCAATAATGGATAACAGGGGGAATACAAAATTCAGTTCTCACTTCTCACCATAGCTCTCAACATCTTAGCCCAAAAAGCCTGGACAAAGCCAATAATGAGGGTATACAGCCCCAAAATAGGGACAAATTTCAAATACTGGTCTTATAAACTTAGAAAATTGCTAGGATAAAAGGTTTTGTGTTACCATTTATTTTCTGAAGAATATGAAGTCCGAAATTCAAATGCCTGTCATTATTTAGTGAATTCAATCCTTCAGTGATTTGCCATTGCCACAAAAATCCTGAAAAGCACAGATTTAATGAGGAATAGAACAAAAATATTTGGCATAAATTCACAAGTGGTGGTAGCTAAGGACTTTAGGCTCTTTTTACCTGTACCCAAGGTACAGGGTTTGAGCCGAAGTACCTGTAGCCACCAGGTGTATTGAGTTGAGGGCATATGCACACCAATTAAGAGCTCTTTTTATCAATTGATCCTTCAACCAGGTTCAATTTAAACCAACGGTGTTTTTAAAATGAGAAAAAAATGACATTATCCACTTTGAGTCAGTTCCATTTCACATCAGAAAGTCAGTTCAGTGAGCTCAGTGCTTCTCACATGTGCACATCCATTTGTTTTGGGGCTCTGTCAAGCCTTCCTGGGCTGGGGGGAGTGACAGCTATGATGGATGACTCTCAGCCTTCTTCTCCCCTCTGGTATTTGCTGCAGGACCAGTGGTGGCGAACTGCAAGGCATATTCCACTCTTCCTGTTTGCACAGCTTGCCAAATGAGCAGCAGTAATTATAAGAAAGCCTACACAATAGTTATTTCACCACATAACAGTATCAACAGATGTAAGAGAGGAACTTGCCAGATTGATTAGTTGCAAAGTTGCTCTTGCAATAGTCTTGGACTTCTGAAGATGAAAATAAATTCTAGCCCTCTGCTTATACTCATCAAATAATAAATATGTAGCTTGCAGTTTCAGCTTCATAATACTGGGCTTCACAAATGCTACTAAAATGACATTTTGATATATTCCCATCTTTACTATTTTACAATGTACTTGTATTCCCCTCCCTATCCAAGCAAAAATATGTCCTTGTAAACCAAAGTCTTCTAACTACACATGCAAAAAAATAAACTTTTCACAGCACCATCTCATCCAAAGATATTATTCTGAATCTTTTATTATCAAGTTTCATTTCCAAACATTGTTGATATTCTAAAACAACACATGCTTCTGAGGGACAGCTTCTTGATGCAGGACAAAAAGGAGACAACTTATTTTATAATCTACTTCAGAATTCTGCCTGTGGGGATTTTCATAATGTTACCTGCAAAGGATCTATAATTATTAAGTGCATTACACAGTACAACCAAAACCAATGGTGCAAGGCTACACTTATAAAATCAGCATAATACTGGTAGTAGCATCCATGATCTCGTGTTTACATAATTAGAAAAAAATAAATGATTCGTCTCCAACAAAATCCTGCTGCTCACAGACATTACACAGTACAACCAAAACTAATGGTGCATGGCTAAACTTAAAAAAATCAGTATAATACTACTGGCTGCAGCATCCATGATTGATCTCGTATTTATATAATTAGAAAAAAAGAAATGATTCGGCTCCAACAAAATCCTGATGCTCGCAGTCGCAGACATTACACAGTACAACCAAAACCAATGATGCATGGTTACACTTATAAATAATACTGGTTGTAGCATCCATGATCTCTTATTTATATAATTAAAAAAAAAAAAGAAATGATTCGGCTCCAACAAAATTCTGCTGCTCGCAGCAGAATTCGGCTAAAATACCTGGTTTCCATATGCTTGGCTAAATACCTGAGCGAAAAAGCAGCTGTAGTGGACATGTGTTTCCTTCAGTAAAAAGCAGCAGCAGAATGGCAGACGTTTCCTGCAGTAGAAAGCAAGCAAGCAGATCGGCGGATTCGGCGCTAAATAACAAAAGTTATTTGTTTCCATGCTCGCAGCCAGCTCAATTCCTTAAATTGAAAAGCGGACATTTCCGCGCTCAGCCAGCTCAACTGCGACAGGCTGGCGGAGCTGACGTCATTGCGCACGTGATGATGTCAGCTCCAAAGCGCGAAAGATAACAATTTAAAAAATAAAAAAAATCAGGAATGAAGGGGTGCCACTCTGGAATCGTGGCACCCCATTATGTGGACCCCAAAACTCAGTAAAAAACGAGTAATTCAGTACAGTTGGGAGGTATGATTAAGAGTTGTTTGTTAGAGGACCTAAGATGCCAAGTAGGGGTGTTTGTATTACAGTTTGAAAGGATGGACAGAAGTTTGGATTGTTTAGTAGTTTGTGGGCAAGAGTAAGTTGGGAGTAATGTAGGTAATGAGGGAACTCAAACCAGTTCATTAATTTAATAGCCAGACAGTGATGTGTGTGAGTTGACATGGTGGAGACAAAAGTACAGTTTTGTACCTACCATAAATGTAGATGTTCGAGGATCCACATTGCTGCAGTCCTAACCATTGGGTAGTCCGCTGTCCAGTCGGCCCGAATACCAAAGTATATGACTGACGTCGGTCAAGGCGCATTAGACTGATGTCAGGATGTCAGGGTACTAATGCGCATGACCGACGTCATATCCTCAGTCTTTTCTTGCCCCAGATGTCAGAAGACCCTAAAAAGACAAGGCCTAAACCAAAAACACCAAAAAACCCTGCACCAAACATATATACAATATATACAAATTTACAAGAATATAGCCTAAACCACACCACCACCCCTAAACACAGAGGGGAAGGAGGGAGGGTAAATTGGACTGCAGCAATGTGGATCCTCGAACATCTACATTTATGGTAGGTACAAAACTGTACTATGTTCTTCATTCCACATTGCTGCAGTCCTAACCATTGGGTAGAATCCCAAAGCAGAGGTAAGGGAGGCTGGCAAATCATAAGGAAGCAGGAGCTGTCAACATGCCTTGCAAAATAGCTGTGGCAAAACCAGCCCTAGATTTAGAGTAGAGAGGAAGGTGGTAATGCTTAGAGAAAGTATGTACTGAACTCCAAGTAGCTGCCTCCAAAATATCCTTAGTTGCCACCCCCCTTAGAAATGCTGTAGAAGTGGCAGTAGCCCTAGTGGAATGAGGCCTAATCCCAGCTGGAATCTCCTTGCCATGATGGGAATAACAAAATGAAATGCAAAACCCAATCCACTTAGAAATAGTTTGCTTAGACACAGGCTTGCCCTGAGAACTCAAAGCAAAAGAAACAAACAACTGCTGAGACTGCCTGAAATCCTTAGTCCTGCTTAAATAATAACGTAACTGCCTATGTACATCCAAAGAGTGCAAAATCTTTTCTCCCTTATTTTGGGGATCTGCATAGAAAGTAGGCAAATGAATAGTTTGGTTTAAAGCCACACTAGAAACCACCTTAGGCATAAAGGAAGGATTAGTACGTAATGATACCCTATCCTTATGGAAAATCAAAAGGGCTCTACTGCCATAAGGGCCTGCAACTCAGAAACCCTTCTTGCAGAAGTAATAGCCAACAAAAAAGCAGTCTTCCATGACAAGTATTGCAATTCAGCAGTAGCCGCGAGCTCAAAAGGTTGTAGAGTAAGTTTTCCAACACAAAATTGAGATCCCAAGCAGGAGTAGGAGCTCGTGGGGTCTTATATTCTTTGCCCCTCTAAGAAACTGCTTGAACAAAGGATGCGAAAACAATGGAGGTCACAATCATAGTGAGCTGAAATTGCTGCAGCATGAATCTTAATGGAAGAGAAGGACAAACCTTTGTCCAATAACTCAGTAAGATATTGAAGAGCCACACTCAAATTAGGCTCAGAAATCTCCAAATTCTTTGCTGCACTCCAAAATAAAATCTCTTCCATTTTTTCTCGTACACTTTCCTTGTACTAGGTCGTCTGGCTTCCATAATCACATTTAAAACTTGTTGAGGAAGTTGAGACCTGCTGTGTTTCAAAACAGAATATGCCATGCTGTTAGATGAAGAGAGTGAAGCTTGACATTGAGCAGGTGACCGTCCTTCTGAGATAACAGGTGTGGAATCAAAGGTAAAGGCCATGGAGGCTTCCTTATCAGACTCCTAGTAGTGGGTACCAGTGTTGCGAGGCCAATCTGGAGCTATTAAAATCATCCTTGGCTTGTCTTGTCTGACCTTTAGGAGCACCTTTGGGAGAAGAGGCAGAGGTGGAAAGGCATACACATGAAGATTTTCCAACTGAAAGAAAGAGCATCCACTTTC
This sequence comes from Protopterus annectens, assembly GCF_019279795.1. Lineage (NCBI taxonomy): Eukaryota > Metazoa > Chordata > Ceratodontiformes > Protopteridae > Protopterus > Protopterus annectens. Next base: position 867,122,669 of record NC_056748.1, on the reverse strand, counting down.
CAAGCTGTATGATGAAACCCCTTTGTGCAAAACTTTGGCAGCTGGTGGTTCAGTGGAGAAGCGAACAGATCTATGTCTGGAGTTCCCCATGACACTGTCAATTTCTGAAATACATGAAGATCCAGTTTCCACTCGTGGGGATCCATGATTAGCCTGCTTAACACATCTGCTAAGGAGTTCTGTGCTCGGCAGAAACCTTGCCCGAACAATTAGTTGCAAGTCAGGCGCAGTCTCCCATAAAATCATTGCTTGCCTGCATAGAGGATAAGAATGTGTTCCCCTTGTTTGTTGATGTACCACATGACAGTTGTGTTGTCTGTTAGAATCAACACCTGCCCAGGAAGAAGTAACTCCTTGAAAGCCATTAATGCAAACTGGACTGCTAACATCTCTTTCATGTTGATATGTAGATGCTGTAGTCTGGCAGGCCACTTGTCTTGTATCCACTTTCCATTTAGATGAGCTCCCAAGCAATGTCCGAGGCATCTGTCGTTAAAATCTGACTCGCCTCTGGCGGGTCACAGAGAGTCCTTGTTTAGGTGACATTCCTGAGCCCACCACAAAATTCTTTTTGAATGCAAGGTATTATTTGAATGACAGTGTCCAAATCCTGGCAGTGCTGTGTCCACACATTTTGAGATACCATTGCAGCTTCCTCATATGCAGTTTGGCATTGGGAAGCACCAGAATCTAAGATGCCATGAACCCTAAGGCTTGAAGGACTGTCCTTGCAGTCAGCCCGGACTGAAGAGATAGTTGATGGAAGTAACTGGAAAGATTTTGTTGCTTGTCCGGGGTTAAAAAGGCCATCTGGGCTGCTGTATTCAGTCTCACACCCAGAAAGCACATGTCTTGAGAGGGTACTAGACTGGACTTTATTTCGTTCACAGAATACCCTAGGCATCTTAGCACTGCTATGACATATTCCAGATGCTGTAGAAGGTCTTCCTTTTCTTGAGCCAGAATCAGGCAGTCGTCCAAGTAAGGATAGATTTGAATTCCTTTTAGCCTAAAGTAAGCTATCACTGGAGCCAGAACCTTTGTGAATACTCTGGGCGCAGTAGATAAGCCAAAGGGCAACACAGAGAACTGATAATGAGAATTTCCAGCTCGAAAACGCAGATACTTCCTGCAACTTAGTCTTATAGGCACATGAAGGTAAGCTTCCTTGAGATCTAAAGTTACCATCCAATGATCTTTGCCCAGCAGAGGTAAAAGCTGTTGTAACGTCAACATCTTGAACTTGGGAATGTCCAGATAAGTGTTGAGGATAGATAAATCCAAAATTGGTCTCCACGTGTTCCCCTTCTTTGGTACTAGGAACAGGCGAGAGTAAAATCCTAGGCCCCTTTCTGGTACAGGGACTGGCTGAATGGCCCCTATTTGGAGTAACAGAGAAATTTGCTTGTGAGCCTCCTTCCTTTGTGGAGGGAACGTCTGGCATGCCTTTGAAAGGGGCAATGTATGGAAATAAAACCTGTAACCGTGGTGAATGATATCCAACACCCATCTGTCTTGAGTGATTAAATCCCAATTTTCTTTGAAAAGAGACAGTCTTCCTCCCAAAGGAGCTGCCAGGCGAGAATCTACTGGCAGCTGAAAAGGCAGGTCATTGGGTCTGTTTACGAAAGGACTGACCCCTGCCCTCACCAGAAGTCTGAGCAGGTGAACCCCCTGTTCTAGGCCTAAAAGAACCTCTGCCCTGAGCTCTGCCCCTACCACGTCTAGACCTACCCTAGACTGAGAATCATAAGCAGGATATGTCCATCCTTAGTAGGCCAATTTCTACTAAACTTCCGGTGGCTGCACCTGCAAAAATCTTTAACAGTTTGCATAGACTTAGCTTTGTCCTCCATTTTCTTTAAAACTGCTTCCACAGGCGAACCAAATAACACATCAGACTGTAAAGGAGCATCCAAAATCCTAGTCTTAACATGCTCTGCTAAATTCTGATCCCTCAACCAGGCATGCCTGCGAAGAACAGAACTAGTGGCAGCCACCCTCGAGGAGGCCTGCACAGCATCAAAACCACATTGCAAAGAATGCTTACCCACTTGTTCAGACACATGAACTAAATCCAGCAACTCTTTACACTCTATACCTTCCGCCAAAGCATCCACCTTAGATTTCAATTGTGAAAGGAGATAATTTTGATATTTTAGCATGTGAAACTGACAATTCAACGCTCTCATGGCTAAAGTGGAAGAAGTATACACTTTCCCCACCTATCCAAAGCCCTTGCCCCTTTATCAGTGGGAACAGGATTTTTAACAACAGAGGCCTTAACACCTTTAGGCCCCTGAGAAATAGTTTACGGGTCTGCCCTAGGACTCTTAAACAGATACTTATGAGCTTCAGGGACCCTATAGTACCTATCAGGTTTAACAGGGCAGGAGGCAAAGAATCAGGGTTCAGGAAGCCTCTGCAAAACATCTTCCACCACATTCAACACAGGAGGTATAGCTAAGGGCCTATGCTGGGGTAAAAATAAGAATTCCCTAAGCCTTTTCCTGGAATCAGAGTAATCTTGGCCTTCCCATTTAAGTGCTCCCTCATGGAATGCAGAGTCTCTGAAATGAGAAATCCTCAGGAGGAGAAGCTGTAGGAGTGGAATCATCCACATCAGAATCAGAATAAGGAGGATACTCCTGCAAGTCTTCATGAAGACTCAGAAGCCTCTGAACACTGTTCAAAACTCTCAAACTCAGGTTCCACCTAGGCCTGCCTCTTATCAGGAGGGGCATAGAGCCTCTAATCATAGTAATTAAATCTTCTGCCATTTTAAGCATATGTTTTTTAGGCACAGAACCTGAAGTGCTAGGAGAAGCTCCCCCTGAGGCTTAACTTGGCCTACCTCTCAAAGAAGTTTTGGAAACAGAAGGAGGCTCTAACTACCTTGGGAAGAGAGGAAGAACAGTTACCTGAGAAGCCCCCTCAGCCTGGCCTACCTCCTGAGAGGGCACATCCTGTAACAGTAAAGTCTCTGCCTGAGACTCCAAAGAAACTCCTGGCAAAACCTCTGGCTCCACTGAGGCCTTCTAAAGAACCGGCGTCCGGGACTGCGGTTCATCAACCCTAGGCTTTGCTGTTTTGTCTTTGCTTTTTGGGCCGAAGCGGGCGTCGGAGCATCCGGCGGCATTTTATAATTACAACGCTTCCCAAACACTAACCTGGCACAGTCTAACCTTCTCTTAATTGCGTTTGTTAAATCTAGCACAAGAGCGGCAACCAACAACGTCGTGCTCAGGCCTAAACAAGGTATACACAAAGTATGGTAATCCCTATGAGGTATCTGCTTCCCACAAAGGATCTATAATTATTAACTGCATTACACTGTCAGTATAATACTACATCCATGATTGAAGAAAAAAAGAAATGATTCCCAACAAAATCCTGATGCGACATCTGGTTTCCATATGCGGCTAAATACCTGAGCGAAAAAGCAGCTGTAGTGTACATGTGTTTCCTTCAGTACCTGCAGTAGAAAGCATTTGTTTCAGCCAGCTCAGCTCAGCCCGACAGGCTGGCGGACTACCCAATGGTTAGGATGCAGCAATGCGAAAAGACAAACTTAGCTATTTTATAGTAGCACGACTGCAGTTTGTTCAGGAGAGATGTGTGTAGGTTAATGAAAATGGGGCAACCATAGAAAAGGGGGGTAGAAGTAGACTATTGTCTAGTTTCAGCTTAGTAGACTTGTCCAAATAGAGTTTATGCCTATAGAGTTTGCCAAGTTTAAAATGGGTCTTTTTGATTGAGTATAGTATATGATTCTCAGAGCATAGTTTGTCATCAATTGTGTTGCCAAGTAGTTTAGCTGTTTTTACAATTTCAGTTTCTGTCTTGTTTTGAGAGAATATTTACAAAGTCTAGAGTTAGAGGGTTTGGTTGAAAAGCGAAGAGTTTTGATTTTTTGGGATTAAGTAGCAGTTGAGCTTCATTAAGCCAGGATTCAATGGAAGTAAATGCATTTTGTGTTAACTTTAGGAGATCTGAAATGTTGTTAGAGGATGTAATTATTATTGAATCATCCACATATTGAATGAGTGTACTTTGCAGGGATGCTATATGGAGATTAATAAATATGTTATAAAGCAAGGGTCCAAGAATGGACCCTTGGGAAACACCTGTGTTATTGACTAGATAATCAGATTGTTTTCTGTTGTGTAGATACTTATGGAACCAGGTTAGAGTGCTTGGGGAGAAGTTTATGGTCTCAAATTGTAAGAGTAGTTTCGAATGGGACAATGTACCAAAAGCTTATGATAGGTCTAGTAGGCTAAGTCCAAGTTCTGTATGCAGTGTTGGTAAATGGAATCAGGTTAGAGTGATAGGTCTAGTAGGATCACTGATGTTAGTAGGCCTGCGTCAAGAGTTCTGTATGCAGTGTTGGTAAATGACAGTAAGGTGGATATTGTGCTATGTGATGGCCGAAAACCATGTTGGGTGGGTGCAAGTAGGTTATTGTCTGTGAGATGTTTTAGCAGTTGAGAACGAGTACACTTTTCTAGGATTTTAGACAGAGTCGAAAGTATGGAGGTGGGCTGGTACTTGGTTAGATCACTGGAGTTGCCACCTTTGTGAAGGGGAGTAATTCAGTTTTTCCATAGTTGTGGGACATATTCAAAGATTGATAGGTTAATGACCATGCTAAGTGGAAGAGCTAAAGAATCTGCTACAAATTTTAGGTATTCAGCTGGGAGGCCATCGGGAGATGGGGAGCATGGTTTTAGTTTTGAGAGCAGTTTACAAACTAGAGAGGTGGGTACTGGTTGTAATGTAAATAGAGGAGTGGGTGGTTTATTTGTTAGTCTTGCAATTGATGAGGAGGGAGTGGTTAGATAGCGTACTGTTGTTTATGTTGCTGGTTATACTTTTGATACTTTGTAGAGAGAAATCATTAACAAGTTTTGGATGGACAGGAACCTTAGGAGGTCTGATAAAGAAACTGCCTCTTAAAAAAAACTTTAAATAGATGGATGTGTAAAATGGTCCATATGTCAGGAAATAGCCCATATTGAAAATGTGCTGACTTAGTCATATATATTATTTCAGTACTAAGGCCTCTGGGCAGAGATATTGATCTAGTCTACCCTGACAGTGTATGAGGAGACCCCTTCCATTACTAAAGCTGGTGAAATCATCTGCATAGGTGAAGCTTGCAAGTTGAAGAAGTCCAGGTGAAGCTTGTAAGTTGAAGAGGTTAGCAGAATTCTGAAACCTCTCATATTAAGAACTTCTCCAGAAAAGGAGCCCAGAGAAGAGGAAACTACATAGGCAGAGGCTACGGGAATGACTTTGGGCTTATCTGCCTGTTATTTCAAGAATTTTGAAATAAGTGAAACTGGATAAAAAGCATAAGGATTCCTAGAGCCATGTCTGGATAATATCATCCATGAGACACTCCCACAAAGGAGGAATGAGGGAAAAGAAGTTGCTTCATTTAGTGTTGGTGATGTATGCAAAGAGTTCACATTTTGATATCACCCAGTGATGGAAAATCTACCATACTACGGACAGGTTGACAAGCCACATGCAATATTTCAATAAGCAGCAAATGACCCTTCTCAGCTAAGCAACTGACTTCTCCTGGAATCAGAGAGAGTTTTGTTAAAATAATCTACTGCTGTACTCTTATAATTTCTCAACAGAAGCAGTATGAACAAGTTGTACTCTACTTGTTTACATACCAAACCTCTATAGGCATGCAGTGTGAAGAGGAACTTGATCTATTCTCCTGAATATTCAAGTGCAAATATGTTGCTTTGTGTTACAATATACCTTGGATAGCCTGGGCTTGATAATACCCCCCTACAGAGAATAAAGCTATCTTTGGTAACATATACTACAAAGTTTGGAAATGAAATGGACTGGCCAGAGGAAAGTTAAGAGTGTGAAGCCACTATATCGGAGATGTTAACATTAAAGTTCCAAAAATATTAGCATGTTGTTTCATGGGATCTGATAATTGGGATGACAGAATACTTAATGTCCAATGAAGAACTTGTATGTACATTTTTGCATTTATTTTCCCCTGCAGCTGACCATCAATAGACCACAAGAGCCTCTTCTTGCCCATCAAGTCTTCCTACACCTCTTGTCCTCCCCCCAGACATGCTCAGATTATGGTTGGGGCTGACAAGGAGCTGGACACATGCCAAGACCACATCTTCCTAATGCAGGAGTATTTTTACCTATTTCCCTCCAGCAGGGTCACATAATATTCTGTGGTAGAAATGCAATGGGTATACCATGCCACAACTCACTTCTGCAAGACATTGGCAAGCCTACCCACCCACCCTGCAGGTAGCATTCTGCAACTGATTCTCCAACTACTGTGCGTGCTCATGCATGTACTTCCCTTTAACTTCCCAGGACAGGCTTGCTCCTCTTCTCTTGCCAGCAATAATCAAATCCAGGTAAGTTGGGCTACAGTCACAGCTTTATTCCTCTATGCTATTGCATTGGATAGAGTGCTTATGTACAAGATTGGTAAAAGCAACTGCATACACTGCTGCAGCCATGGTGCTCTAAGACATAACAGTTTTGTGACCGAGATGGCATGACCCAAGATTCCCGGCTTTGTAATGGAAGGAACCCACCTGAAGCATGATAGTATCTACAGGATTTAATACTCAAGTGTCTCCTATGAATATCAGCTTCTGAGAGGATGCCATGTGGAAATCTGTATTTTCCATAACTGTCAAAGACGCTGAAATGCAGAAAAGGCCTCTGAACATAAATCAACCTGTCTTGTGTTGTAGTGGCTAGCAGTCATATGCCCGGGTAATGAAACATCATCACCCCTTGCAGTCTCCGATTTATTACAACCAAGAACATGCATTTAGTAAGACCTAATGCAAGAGTCTGCAGTTCACAACAGCTGGCTCCTACATTAAGTGCAGAAACCTCTTGGACACTTTGGCAACATTTAAGTGTAGATAGGCATGTAGCAGGTACAAACAGCACATCCCATCTCCTTGTTGTGGGCAAGGAAGTGTGGATTGCACCACGATTATCTGAAAGGTTTCTTTTGGAATAATTTTAGAGTACAGTACTTATCTGAAGTCCATTGACTTTGGGATAATTTAGAAAAACCTCTACCAATAATGCAATCCTTTCAGATCTGAAGTGGCTCTTTGGTGATGCACTCTTTTGACAGGGTGAGATGTCTGGAAAGGGGAAAAAGTGAAGGTGTAAAGGGGTGTGGAAGGGAAATGTTACCAGTAGATAACATTTTCTTTACTCACTTACCCTACAAGAAACATGAGTGAAAGTAGAGGGATGGATGACCACTTCCTGCCTTAGGAAAGGGGCAGTTGGGCAAGGTCTCAAGGAATAGATGGCTGTCCCCCATAAGAAAGGCTTTGGCACACCACTTTCTGGCAAATGTTCCTGTTTTTGCTCTAATGACCATTCTGATAGTTACCACAGTGTTCATTCAATCTAGATCTTTGTTTATACTGCTGCTGCTACCCTCATCGAAAACAAGCTGACAACAGCTCTGCTGCACTAAAAAAAAGTGTTATAGAGATTGGGTCTTAACATCAGTAATGGATATGGTCTTCTCTTATTTTTTCTATGTTTTCTATGCAAGTTGAAATGGATGACTAGAGAGAGAGAGAGAGAGAGAGAGAGAGAGAGAGAGAGAGAGAAGACCCATCAAAGGGGGGCATTTATGAAGGCTGTATTAAAGCCAATGGCAAAAGCCTGTGAGACATAGCCAATTGTGATCGAGAACTATGATGATGTCTGCAGCCTAGGTGCACCATCAGCTTAACTGTGAGCAGATTGCAACTCTCTCTTGTGAAGGCAATTTTTGCTTAATCTGTCCATCTGGCAAGTGCTTCAATAGCTAATTCATTACACCAGACAGCTCTTGGTGTAACCATAACATACGAGAAAGGTAGTTTATTCCCATCAAGAAAAACATAGGGGACACAAAAGCACTTCAGTAACCTGTCCATAGCATATGATTCCTTATCTAGGGAATGGGCATTACATATCTTTGGCTCTGGAGACATTTTAAGGGGAGTTGTAGTAACAGCAGAATTGAACTTTGGAGTCTCTATCCAGTAGGCCCAGACAAATTTAGGGGTCAGCTGGGGAGATGGAAGAAAAGGAATGCCCTCTTTCTACTCAGTGTCTGGGCTAAATAACTTGTTGAGTCCAGGTTCCTCTTCCTACTCTCATGTTTCCTTCAAGACCCTGAAGGTGATGAAGCCAAGGATGAAGTAGAACAGTGGTCCAGACATCTACTATTAGTCTTGCAAAATACTTCTAGTACTCTGTCCAGCAGACTGAAAATGCAGATGGCTAAAGATCCAGCCAAAAAAAAAATGTCTCCTTTCAAAGACAATGCTGTAGTGGTAACTGGCAGAGAGAAAGAGAGAGAGAGTAGCATGCACAGAACCATCTGTATTGATGTTATCTATGTCGGCATCAACAGCACACTTGACAGCAAAGACAGAGGCCCCTACTGCAGAAGGTAGAGACAAGGCCAGCACTAAATATCAAGTGAATTAGTGCAGAGTTTGACCCCAAAACCTAACACCTTACAGGGGGATAAATATACTCTTTGAGCCAAGGCCTGATGTTAAGAATCAAAACATTGATAATGGAAAGCCAACTTCATTGAAATTGGAGTCTGCACCAAGTATATCTATCCCAAGACCAACCCAAAGAGGTCATCTCCAAACCTAAAGCCTGAAGAAATTCCCAGTGCTGACAGTATCCACATCATAGACATGACACCAAAACTAAAGTCAGTGCTGAACAAGTCAGTCATAAGGGCTGCAAAGTCAATATTGAGACAACTGTTGATATTGGCAAAACAGCATCAAGTTTGGTTTGGCTCTGGCCTCCACAAATCCTGCAGTGGAGGAGAACTAGGATTTCTGACAAACAGCAAAAAAAAAAAAAAAAAAAAAACAACAGTGCCTCTGTCCACACTAGTATGAAAAGAGGAAAAGGAAACAAACCTTTTTGTTGGCCATTAAAGGTTTCCATCATCTTTTCATAGTCCGTCTCAACAGGAGGTATGGAATAGTAGCTGAAAGATTTTGCTGACAATAGTATTGAGCCCAAAATTCTGTGCACCTCTGACTAACAGAAAAGTAACACTATCAGTTCTAACCAGTTTAACAGGAGATATATCAGATAACTTGGACAGAAATTTTAGAAACACGAACAAGTGACTGAATGGCAGTCTTCCTCCATTACAGACTTTCAGGCTTAGGACACTTTGTTAATTTTATTGGTTTTCCCGCCCTTATCTATGTCTGGTAGAATTATCCCTAATAACCATATACGTGTAGTCCCTGGATTAAAAGAAACTGAACATACAGCGGAGTTTGAGCTCCAAGACACATTGGGAAAAGATACTGTGCTTGAGCCTATTCTAAATAACCCCAACTTATTTTTTCTATCTGCAATTGTTGTGGGAGTAAATGATTTAAAAATATCACAAACAGGAGAAAAACACACACATAAAAGGAATATTCATCTTGTGGCAAAATTTTATACCCAAATTTAAATGCTTTAAAAGTTCCACTTTCCATTTCTGACAAATTCCATAGCACTCGACAAACTAAGGGCAGTACCAACAACTGAGAAAACCTTTAAAAAGGGAAATTAGAAAACAGTACCAGAGCAACAAGTTTTGTACAAATTGAAAGTCTTGAACCCCATACCCTTGGTGCAGGGATCACCACCTTAGCAAACCAGAGCTTTAAACTTCTGCAGTAACACTATACACTGGAGAAAGTATTTAAATGTTAAGTGAACTCCGTTTATAAGAAGTACATGGGAGGGCAGTTTCAAATCCTGTACTCTTGGTACAGAAAGCAGCCCCCTTAACTAAGCAGAGCTTTAGTATTCTACACCAGTACAGGACTTCATAAAGGGCTTACTCTCGCATCGTGTGCGTAATCTGAATAAGAAGCATGATACTTTATTTTCTGGTATTACTGTCTGACTGATGGCATAAGAGTTATGAGGGGCAGGGCAGGTGCAAGAGGCAAAATCTGTAGTACTCTAAAATCAGGGGCAGACAAAAGCGATGGGGTGTGCTTGTGTGGAGGTTATATACATCTAAACGTCATGTGGAAAACTTCTGGACAAAGCTGGAAGCAAAACACCAGGAAGAAATATTAAATAGAACTCCAATTAACTTGAAAAGTTAACAAAGCTGCAGGTCTAGCATCAAGATGGTCATCTGTGATTTAAAAGGAGCAGGGAAAATAACAACAGGCTATATTATGGACATTTTGTAAACTAGGGTACAGTTAAGAGGTAAGGTTTTGTGCGAGTGTGAGAGGGGTGCCTTTGCCAATGTGATGCTTGGACCACCAGTGGTGATTACTGCAGGTAAGTGCTGACTAGCAATACTGCTAACACCACACATTTCAGAAAAATAAATTGATAAGGATGTCTTTCCACATTGCAGCTAACATATCTCTGAATTACATTTTCTGCAATCATGGAAACACAATCCCATTTGGCCACAGCTGTTTGTGCCAGCAGTGGGATTCCTTATAAATCCCAGGGCTAATGCAGAAAAGCCAAAAACAACAAATACAATGACCAGAAAAAGTGAAGCTGATGAAAGGGTCCATAGGGATAATCTATTATTGGACTGTGATATTACTTCACCTACAAATATATACATTACATGATGAATGTTTGGATATTATATTGAATATTTTTTTCATATTTGTGGTGAATATTTTATGCAAAAGATTGAGGTGGGCAGGGGTGCATTTGCAAATGACAGATTGAGTGTATTACAAAATGTGAATGTTATGCCTATGTGGTTTTGTACACAGGATTTGCAGATATGTTTTTCTTAAGGAATGGCAATGTTACAAACTTGAAAAAGCTATTTTTAAATTACATGGAAACTATAGATATTTTTTTCATTTTACTTCTTTGACAAAGATGAGATGAATTAATTTATAAAAATTTGGAGAAACACTGCATAATTCATATTTGTATTACACCAGTCATCACGTGCCTTCGTTGAAGGTTGGGCGTCGAGCTGGCACCTCGGCACTGTAAAAATCTACTGCCAATTATTAGCGGACCGGAGTTCCACTGTGGCCACCCCTAAACAGGAAAAGCCGAAAGAAGAACAACAACATTACACCAGTAACCACACATTCTAAATTAAATACAATAATGTGTGAAGGGACAGTTTTTTCATTTTTCTAGAAATATCCAATGATGAGATTTTTGAAAAGGAAGTATTGCTCAAAAAAAATATTTTTTAACAGAGTGTACCCAGAAAAGATGGTGGCCAATATTATTCATGGAAGTGTTGGCAACGAGATTGAATTTATTTTCACCAATTTTAAGACATGACAAAACATACAGGGTGGATTCTAATATTAATTTTTTACAAGTCTATGAATTTACAATGTTCTCTTGATAGTCAAAAGATACCAGATATAGTTATAAAAAATTGGCATTTATTTGATTACATGGATGGTTTATGGGACAGGTTAGGAAATAGTCCTAGATTTATACTTAAGAATGGGTTGAACAGTATAAGCAGACTGGAAAGGGATGTTCACAGACACGATAATAAAAACTGACCCAATGATATGCACCATTGTAGCATATGTAACCAATGCAAATTTATTAATGTTAACACATTTTTAATGATGGATAATGAAAATGGAAGCATTTCTTGTGTTAAGGGACATTATTATTGTTATACACCGGGACATTATTATTGTTATACACCGGGGTGTTATATACAGCCACTTGTCTTTCATGTCCTGCCTTTTATTTAGGTAGGGTTGAAAAGAAATTAAAGGCTAGAATATATCAATATTTAATCTATAAAAAAGGATAGTAAGAATGCATTTGCTAATCGTTGTTACCGGTGTCAGTTTTAATAAATTTACATTTTTAGTTTTAGAAAAGATGGAAAAGAGCAACGGGGTAGTGACTGGTGTAACTTCCTTTTGAGAAGGGAACTACATTGGAAGTTTAAGGTACCTGGGATTAATGATGCAATGTCTATTACTAGTCTTAAGATAAAATGCAACAGTGTAAGGTAGTCTTGTTTTAAAATATTTTTTGGATTGTTTCTTGATATTTTAGGTCAGTCCTGATTATGTCACACAAGTGGGTGATATTTTTGGATTAAAAAAAGATGCAAGTGTATTGTGTATTCTTGGTGTGATGAAGTCAGTTTGTATTTAGTTATGAATGAAACCTCAACATTTTAAATTTGTTTTTCTGTGTATGTATGACAGTGTGTATATTTTTGTTTTTTTAGTTGCATTTTATACTCGTTTGGTGAGACACATCTACTGGTTTCATTTTAGTTGATTAAAAAGTGAGATGTACAAGTTCAAATGCTAAAATGGAAAAAAAAAGCCAAGAAAAGAGTTTACCCACAAGTTCTAAGAGTAAATTGTCAATAAAGGCCAATTTGAACAAAAGGGCAAGTAAATAAAACACATTTTCATGGAAATTAATATAATGGAGTTATGAACTGCCAAAGAAACACTGGTTGACTGAAGTAAATGTCTTCCTTTTTAAGGCACAAGAGAAAAAAAAAGAAAAAGACAAGATGGCAGAGGAGTAGGTCAACATCACAAAGAAAAAGTGCAAAACAGAAATTTTGCCAAAAAGTCTTGTGAGAAGTTTGGACTGTTTATCATGTCACACCACTGCAAATCAACATTATACTGTTCAAATAAAAATACTTGGACACTCAAGAGAATCATATACTGCTTTATGCAATTCTTGGTAACAGACTGCACAGCAGGGAGTACACAGTTGTTGCTGATAGCTGCTCAGCATTTTCAGTGATTGGGACAGTGCATTTCAAGCCTTCACTGGCAGTAGTTTTACTGCGGTGGGGGTGCTGCGGTAGCGTTGTCGCTTCACAGTAAGACGTCCCATTCGATTCTCTGCTAGAGCATGTTCTGTGTGGAGACATGTGTGAATGGGCGTGCCTTCGTTGAAGGTTGTGCGTCAGGGGCCGGCAACTTGGCATGTAAAAATCTACTGCCAATCATTAGCGGACCGGAGTTCCGCTGTGGCGACCCTTAACCGGGAAAAGCCGAAAGACACAACAACAACTGGCAGTAGTTTTAGTTCTTGATGAAATATTTATCACATTTGTGGTATCAGGGGCTGTTAAGACTCGTCAACCACCTTTTAATATAATTTCAAAATATCATACACAATCAAACAAATTAGAATGACAGCATCCGATACACCAGTCTAACACTTGTAAAATGTACAAATGTTAGGATAAAACACTGAAATATTTATTTGAACCACCATCAGAAGAGCATGCCAAGATCCTACAAAACATCCAGTCACCCTTTTGTTGAACAGTCTGTTGATGTGAAGAAATTAACCTGTACAACACATAGCCATGTCATAAACAGAACTCAGAAAAAGATTATAAGCAGATACCAAAGAGAGATACACAATATGGAAAATGCACTAACGCAAGACGAAAAGATAGACTGTTACGAAAAACAGATATAATCGAAACTTGACTTTTCGCTTACGCTGGAATTCTATGAGATACAAAATGTTTAGTCTAAGGGCCAAAGAATGCATCAACAAACTAAAAACACACCATCACAAACCATACTGATGGTGGCAATTGAGCAAGGTGAACTTGCTCATTTGCCACCATCAGTATCGTGGCAATTGAGCAAGTTGAACTTATCATAATAAGAGTAAAGCTGAGCAGGGTTTCATGCCCAACCTTTTCTTTTAGTCAGCTCAGCTCAAGCTATTCGACAATATGGGAGAGTGGAAGGTGCCCTGAAGCTTTGAAAACTTGTTAGCTGTTATAGCATTGGCAGGAGATGACCTATATTGTTAAGGCTACTGCGGCAGTGATCAATACAATGAATACAGTGCTGAAAATAAACCTAGTTCTGTGCCTGAGCCAGCAAGTGACAGGTCAAGTGGAATACTCAGACAAATTTATATACCCAGAGGTTTCCCAAAATCTGTGAACAGACATTCTCGTCTGAATAATTACATCTCATCAATACCGAATAGTTTCATTAAGCAAGTCATCTAAAAATTATAAATGAGCATTTTTTTTTACTTGAGCATTATCTATTAACAGGTTCATTTTTTTTTTACTTGAGCATTATCTATTAACAGGTTCATTTTTTATGTGTGATAGGTTAAGGACTCGTGTTAAAAAAAAAGCATATCCAATTATAACAGTGTACAGAAGTTTGTCATTATCATCATCACCAACTTCCCTTTTCCTATTTTACTTCTGTTTGGGGTGTCACATGAACTGCTGCCTCCTTACTCTAGTCAGAGAGTGTCTGCAATCAGTAGTCTTCCCTCATTCAAACATCCCATCTCTTAGCTGAGTGACATGGTCTCCTCTTGTCTTCTTCCCGTCTCTCCCAAATTTGCTTTAATTAAATCATGTCTGCTTTTCTGCACACACTACTATACCATCATAATATGCTCTTCGCCTTCTCTAAATAGGACTACTTTGGCTTCTTCTCGGACGTTTTCATTTCTTCATTTGTTCCACAAAACACATCCTATAATCTGCCTCAAGCATTTAATCTCCATCAACTCAAGCTTCCTCAGCTGCTACGCCTTTACTGCCCAGGTTTTTGAGCCATATACCAGCACTAGTCACACTACTGTTTTGTACCTTTTACTTTTTCTATTCATCATTTTTCTGTCATGTTGTTGTTGCGTCTTTTGGCTTATCCCGGTTAGGGGTCGCCACAGCGGTACTCTGGTCTGCTAATGTTTGGTAGTGGATTTTTACGTGATGAGTTACCAGCCCTGACGCACAACCTTCAATGAAAGCATGCCCAATCACGCATGCCTCCACACAGAAGACGCTCTTGCTGAGAATCGAATGGGACAACGTCTTGCTGTGAGGTGACAACGCTACCGCAGCACCAATACCGCAGGTACTCCTAATACTTTGTGCAACTTGGCTGTCTAAATTCAGATTCCAGCTTTAATCTTCTCATTCAAGCTTCCCTGCTCCTCAACCACACCTCTCCGATAACTGAAGTTATTAACTTGTTCCACTGCTTCCCTTCTACTACAGTTTCATCTTCTGATTCTCATTTGCTACCATGACTGCTTTGAGAGAAGATAGGGCAGTTGCTCTGAAATAAGAGAAGTGGTATCGATGATGTTTCCAGGATTTTGAACCATTGCAGGACTGCACAAACCAGCTTTCTCCTGTCCTTGACAAAGGCTTTCTCCAAAGTCCATCAATGCCCAGGTTGCATAGACAGTTAGAAGGCGTGCAGTCCAGGAGGACCATTAGAAAGCTTAGCCCAAATTCCCAAAGCACTGTTTGGTAAGGTGATTTGCTGAATATTATACAGCAGGTACATGAAGTTGAAAAGGATTTAAACCCTGTAACCTGGGCACGGGAACTAGCTCATTAAACTGGTCAGAAATTTAGTCCTCTGACTTAACTGCCAGATAAAAATTCAGCCTCTAGAAATGAACACAGAACTGAAGCCACTTGTGCCAATCCAATATGACCAAACACAAAGACGCAAAAACACATAGTAGGTCAAGTCTATCACTACACCAATGCCTTCCCTCATCAAGTACTATCAGTGAGAATTTGAGCTACATTGGCTTCCGATTACCACCTTACAAAACATTACACTCACATGCACATTCAGGAGGTGATCCTACATGTGCTAATAAAAGACAAGAACAGAACTCACGTCTATCTCAGAGAGAACTGCCTGCTGGAGTCATGTCAGCAGTCACACCTTACAAGACTACTGAGGTGTAGGTAAGCATCTGTAAGACTGCAATGATAATGGTGCCCTAATGCAAAGCAGTAATCAGCACCCATGCAGAGGGCAGACCACCAAAATGTTCAGAACAGCTGCTGTTTAAAAAAAAATGCCTATATGGGCACTTACTCAAACAGCTAAGTGGTACAATCAGAGTATAATTATGCCAGTGAAGTAACAAGATTATAGTAGAGTGTAACTGGCCCATGAGGGAGCCTTGCATCTCAGACCAGACATTTAACTTACACAGGAATCAATCCATACTACAGGTAATGCCCTGCAGCTGCACAGTCATGCTCCAACACTCCCTCTCAGACTTCATTATGCTGTACGAGAGCATGGCCAGTGGCAACATTCACAGCACCAACCGAACAAGTACCACTATGAAGGGGGGCATTATTGAAGAAAACACAAATGGTCCTTTTATCTATGCCAAAGTTACATGAATACAATACTCAGACATAATTAAACATCTGATAATGAAATGCAAAATGCCCGACAGTGTTTTTTGTGTACCATCCCCATCTTGTCCTGCATAAGCCAATGTTCAGGATCATCAACAGCTGATACCAAAGAGCAATTACTACAGTATGCAATATTCACAGATGCATACAAAACTACAACTCAGTCTTGCAGGATATTTGCTACAGACAGAGTCATAGCTATCTTATGCAGCACCCAGATCAGCTCCCTGACCTGGTATCCCTCATCTCTAACCAGAGCAGGAAAAATAAGCCTTTCTTTGAATTGTTGAAACTATAGCAAACTGCTTACAACAAATGCAATAAGTGACTTGCTACAGTTACATTACTACACATGAAACATTGACTGTAAATGTGGTACAGACTTGTGTTTTATAATGCCAGTACTTTCATTATACCACATTGTCAACTGCAGATTGTGTTTGATAACATTTTGTAGGCAAGGCAGTTGCCTCCTTCACCTCATACCAACTACATTTCTGGCTGCAGATATTCAATAACATTAGCCATACCACTGATGAACAAATCCAAACTTGGATCCTAGGAAGGCTGAATAAGTGTTTTTTTTTAAATGAAGTCTATGGGTACTATATCTTGACTCCTATTTGGCCTGTGAACTGTCCAAGGTGTGACACACCTACCATACCAACCTACACTGCAATATTAACAGAACTTGTTAAGCAGGAAAGATCTTTCCCAAAAGAACCTCCCACCTAAGGTATAATATCCCAGTACAATTCAAGCAAAGTTAATGCCAATTGCAATAAGTAGATAGGAATCCATAAATTCACCACTAGTCAGCCATCTCATCCTCAAAGATAGAGATCTAGAGAATCCAGAGCTTATCTAAATAATCCTGTCTTGGTTTGTGACAGACTGTGCAGATGCCTGGTAACACGACGTTTTTATTTAGATCTTATTTTTACCACTGTTTTTCACTGTTTGTAGGAAGAAAGGGACAGCTTATAGACAAGAAGATTTACCTTGACTTATATTTTATTTTTTACCTTTAATTTTCACTGTTTGTTGTTAGAAAGGGATAGGTTTCAGACAGACATGCTCTTGCCATCCTAAAGACCTAGTCTGAAGAGAGGACAATCCAGAGTTTATCTAAATAATACTGTCTTGGTTTGTGATTTATTGACCTTTACTGTTAAAAAGAGGTGCGACTAAAGTGATAATGAGCAGAAGCTACTGCACATTAGAGTGCAATGTAAAGGAATTCCAGCTCTTGCGTGACTTTCACAACTTGTATGGTCAGAGAAACAACTTTACTGTGCTTCATTTAATATTTAGCTGTGTACTGATTGTGTGACTTTTCTCTTAGAAGTTGATTTAAGTTCTGTTTGAATTCTGTGGTAACTGATTTTTCTTTTCTTTCAGAATGGTTTTATTTGTTTGCAGCTGAATATAGATTCCTTAAATAAGTATGCCATTAATGATTTGCTAAAGTATACACTTACAATCTTATACACTGTAATAAATAAGTATATTTAAAGGTAACTCCCGATAACACTGATCATCTGTATTCCTCATGTCAAAAGTTGAATGATTTGCTTGCCATTATTATCGGTAAATCTAGACTTACTGATGAATAATGCACTTGTGCAATTGGCACAGCTTGGAGAACTGTTGTTGCATGTATTAATGACTGGACTGGTGAGATAAGTTAGAGCAAATAGAGTACATGTAGGAAAGGACGTCTGTAAAGATCACTCAGCACCTATGAAACAAGATAATGCCACTGACAGCTTTGGAGTTCTGGATTCAAGTATTTAGCAATTTGAGGATTCAAGATGCATAGAAGGAAAAAGGAAGAAAGGAAGAGGTTCACAACAAATGAAGAAAAAGAAACTGATAAAATGTAAAGCAAAGAGAATGCATACTAAAAAGGACACTGCTTTGTTATATAAACACACAGATCATAGGAAACAATAACATTTTTTCTATCAGAAAACATTCAGTCTACAGAAAAAGGCATTATTTTTCCAAAAAGAAAAGGCAGGAAAAAAAAGGGGCAGGGGAGGTAAAAAGGAAGAAATCAAAATTGAATATGAAGGATTGAAGAACATTACTGTAAGAAAAAAAGAGGAGAAATACAGACGTTGACAGTGAGGCTCAAGTTATGGCTGTACAAAGCCAGCTGGATTGGAATTGTAAGCTAGCAAATGTAATAAGCAATGAAAACAGTTGGAGTAATAAGACCAACTGTGATGAAGATCATTCCATTGTGACAACTAATAGAGCAGATATAACTGAATTAGAGTTTATGACTCTTCAGATCTGGTCAGAAAAGACATTCTTATAATTGAAGATTCAGTAGTGACCAAACTTTTTTCCACTGGTATATGCTCAACCAATCAGTGTGCTCGTTTTTGAATGTTAATGGATGGTCATTGTATAATATTGATTCAACAACATTAGTAAGGAAATTTACAACATATGTTCAGAGGCAACAATTGCTTCAGATTGCAAAGATTTGCATAATATGCTGATAAATACATCAAAAACTAAACATATGAGAATTGGGAGATAAACTGAAAAGGTGAATATTTAAACACAGCAGGCAGTGATTGAAATAAGATTCATTTAAAGGACTTGGGTATATGGGTAGATCCAGCTTGGAGTTTCTCTAATCATATCAACCAATTGGTTATGGATAGTTCTAGAACTATAGGTTATATAAAATGATTTATAAAGTCTAGGAAATCAAGTGATGAAGTCATTGTTTGTTACATTAGACCCAAACTTGAGTAAGGAATAACAATAACAATACGGAAACTTTATAAGAAAACAAGCATGAGTAAACTGGAAAAAGTACAGTGGAAAAATACCAAGACATCCATGGATGTGAACATTTAATTTATTAAAAACTAAAAATATCTGGACTTGTACAGTGCCTCGTATAGATATTTAAGATGAGACCTTATTCGGGTATATACTGCATTTAGAGACAACTCCCTCTGGCAATGTTTGGGGCCATCAAAAAGTAGTAGGGAATCAGACGATCTATGTAGAAGCTTCATTAGGAATGAGAAATGTACTAACTGGTTCTCAGAGAGCAGCTGATGCATGGAAAAGACTACCAAATTACATTAAAAGAAACAGTAGTTTAGATATTTTTAAGAACATCCTGGACACTCATTATGGAAACAAATGTTTTGGTTTATTGACGGGCTAGAAAGGCATTAATGCCTATGCTTGAAATATTTACATACTAGTATGTACATATGTAGGGCAAGCAAGTGGTGAGAAATGCTATGGATAAACAACAGTCTACTTGGCTAACTGCCTAGCACAAACGTGCAAAACAGCGCAACAACCTATACCCTGAAATATTTCTTCCACAATCTATGAAGTGTACAGTCTGTGCACAGGATATTAAATAGTGCCCAAGTTCTTTCCTCTGTAAAATTTACTTCTCTCTTCCCCTATGACAAGACAAACTATTTAAACTAGCTTCAGAAAGTTATAGTGCACATCCCCTACTGTACCATTCTACAAACAGAATGTCAATAAGATCAACAACAAGACATACTCTTTATAATCAATCAAAATATGCACAAACCTGTACTTACTAAGGTACTGCTAAGGTGCACTAACAGTACAGCGACATGCAAGTTTCAGTATATGCATGCATGCATAGCAGCATCGGTGTTGTATTAGTTTATATGAATTGCTCACTCCTACTTAGTACACATTCACTACCAGTGTTTAAGCAATGTATAATGTTTGTTATAAGTAAACCTGCATGGTCTACATCCAGACAGAATAAATGAAGTTATACCACATTACTTAAAAAGCATTACCTTTTATGAATATGTAATTGAGTAATAGAACTTCAGGTGGTGAAATCATATGGAAAGCCACATGAGGTCTCTGTGAGACAGATTACACTGCTTTGCACATACACACTATGGGGAAACCTGTCCAGCGTATGTCAATGTGAAGTGTTGCTAATATGTTCTTATCCTGACATTAAAAACTCAGCAAAAGACATCTGTACTGAACTGCTTAGTTTGAATTTAAAAACTACAAAAATGTTTAAAATGTCTGTAGTTATTTAACTGGGGTCAGGAATTGTATATACTTCTTTTGAGTTGAAAGCTGCGGTATAAATGTTGGTAGGCTAGCACATGCAGAAAATGGAGCTGTGATTTTTGTTGATTTGGTAGTTGCAGTAACTGTACAAGACTTGCAAACACTACACTGATTGCAGCAATTAGGATCTTTGTTTTGCAATAACAATTCTTTGTTACTGTATAATTACTATGCAGTTAGACAAAGTTAAAGTGGCAGCATACGCTAGGCTATGTACTGTGAATGAAGTGACTAATACAACCATATAACACTATCTGAAATGCCACCATTTGCCAAACGGCTTCTGCCTACTGACAAAAAGCATAGTGTAGCACAAGAAGCAAGTCTATACAAGTTATAATGTGCTGTGTGCTTACAGAAAGTGCCATATTAGTAAGATTTACATGTCAACAGTCAACACCTATTGCAAGTGATAAAAGGAAAAGCATTGCGTCATCACCCCCAAAAAAGACCTATGAGATATCCCTGTGCCCCTGCATGGGGCAAAAAGTAGATGTACTTGGCTGTAGGTCATGTTCTTAAGAGGTATAAAATGTATTTAAGCAGAAGCTAGGTGGTTATATGGACTACAGCATGTATCCACGAGAACAACTACTCCAACTCTAATTTATGGTGAGAAACTGACCCAAACAAAACTACATACTTCCACTGTGCTGTTCTTCTCTTGAAATAAACACTAAATCTTTTATGCAAAGTGTTTTCAGGCACATAAGGCTATCAAGTCAAATCACATGTAATCAAGTAATTGTAAACGCTGTCTATTCTGACTGACAACAAGCAACAGCATGAATGTTTGTTTTTAAAATAATTTCACCATGTATAAGGACAAGTTGTAACGTCCTGTAAACAAATTTGCCCATGTCACATTGTATCATGTATGGCATTATCAATGGGAAACGCATGTTGAAGTCATGTCCAAATTATATCAAAAATGTCTAAATATGGCAGACTAGTCTAACAATATTAATCACAAGTGAGGATGGGTATGGCATACCCACAATGTCATACCTCACTTAACCTACACTATCTGCCTTACTTGAAAAAGCAGAAACATCCAGGTGTCATTCAATTTAAAAGAAGAAATCAAACACTTCATCAGTATTACAAATAATTATAGTTTAACTATCAAGTAAAACAAAATATCTGCAACCAAAATCAGTCAAATATATGACACCATGTATACCAGTACATTGCAACAATCAACAGCTGCAAATGGGGCAAATTTATACTTTATACGAAAAAACGTCAATAAAGTTATATTTGTCAATTTCATCCCAGAAACCTAATTACCATATAAAAACTCAACTAAATCACAGAAAGAGGTATACATAAAACTCTCGAGAATGAGAACGTTTACTACAGTTACATAAAATACGCATGATCTGTTAAAACTTTCGACAAGAAACTTAAATATCAAAGCCTGTTGTATGAAAACTTTTATTTTTTGGAGTGTATTAACCTGAAGATTGTAGCAAAAGGTTCCCTAATGGCCTGTCTCCGGACAATCCTTTTTTTTTTTTTTTTTTTTATATAAACTAACAAGGTTTTTAAGGATACAGGGCTGAAACTGTCAATAGAACATAATGAACTTTTGATGCAGTCTCTTAAAACAGAAATCTAGGCCCTGGATTTAAGTACTTTGATGTTTTCGACTCAACAGCATGTCAAGACCGAGGTTGACAATATCTCTACTAACCTAAATAGAAGGGGTCTCACTAGAATTGAAAGAAAAAAGTTGATTAGAGATACCACAGCCTATGATGCAGGTAATGCTTTTCCACTTTGACATTTTCAACAGTGATGGCATTAAAATTTCCTTCGGAAGGTGGTCGGGATGCTGGGCAACATGGACAGGTAGATTTTTTATCTAAACATCCTCTATGAAGATCTGAGAGTATAGTCAAAAAGACTGCTCCTATTCAGAACAGAGTGGTGCCTCTAACCAGAGTACTCCCTTGACTACAGGTGGCCAGTCCAACAGGGGCAGATGCAGGCAGTGGAAGTGGAGATATTAAATGTTGATTCAAACAAACAAAGAGATTTTTAAACATTGCAGTCTTATCAGACAACATTTACAACTTCACCAAAGAGAACTTGAATGGTACACAAATTAGGCTTTTTCAGAAAGGTTTGTCTTTTATACCTAGTAAAAGAGCAAGTGTTAAACACTTTAAGTTGAAACTGTTTTGAAGAAATCTTAATTTAACTTATGTTTTTCAGGACATTGTATACAATGACAACTGTGTTTTTTAGAAATCTATCTGCTTCATCCCTCTATTACAGGCTACTATCGCTGTCTTTCACGATTTGTGTCAGCAGGACATTTTCAGAATGGCTGAAGGTAAAGCCAACAAAAAGTTTTTTAACTTAGCCAACAAAGAAAGGAAACTGTTAGGATTAGGGTCTTCCATTTTAAAGTAGTTCTTAGACAGGCTAATGGGTAAAATAAATTGTTTCATTTATGCATAAAAGACAGTTAAGCAGAAAGAAAAATAACCTTGCTGGTCAAGATGAGAGACAGTTTATTAGAAAGGAAAAGATAACCATAAAGTGCATAGACAGAATGTTATTTTCTCAAGGGAAAGATGCAATTTTTTTTAGCTACAAAATGTTCCTTAATGGAATGTTGCACATTTGAAACAAAGCCTGAGACCAAGGTTAGGAGAAGTAAATAAGGAAAACGACTAGACTAAAGCAATATATTATGTTGCGTTCAGGACAGCAGTTCAGTTATGGTTTGTAAGTTTGTCGACCTGTTAACTCAGAGAAGATGACAGACATTCAAACCTAAGTACAGAAGACAGGTCATATACAGATTATGTTAGTTTACATTGTTCAGAACAATCAGAATATGGCATGCAGTAAACTTTTGAACACTAATTGTTTATTACTGCTGTTAATGAAGACAGTATTTGGATATTGTGAACAACTAATAAAGCCTTATCGGATGCACTACAGTGTTTGGAGAATTAATTCTAAAAAGTGCACAAGACTTGGTCCATAAAGGAAAGACGGGCACCTGTTCAGCATGGGTTTGTTTAATTAACAAGATAAAGACGTTTCTTCTCAGTCTCATTCCATCTAATTACAGTACAGTACAGTAGTATCAATTCTTACAGTGGCACCCACACAGGCCTGTCTGGGGGAAAATATATAAATTCTTGAAACCCAGCAAGCAGCTACTCTGGACAATTGAAAAAGCAAAGACATGTAACTCTCAAATCCAGTTTCCAGTGTAGCATATATTTTCTTCAGTTCACAGTGACTGTTCTTTCAAATCACTACAGCAAAAGTACTGTGAACATTTCAACAGCACTCCAGAGGTTTTTCAGCTAAAAGGCCCCAGTAAAGGTAATAAACGGTGCTACAAACCACCCTTTCAGTAAAGGTATCGTTCATTTCCAGACTTGGTCACACTACGTGTGTTCTACAAAAATCTACAGAATAGTACTGTTTCATTCAACTACAGCAGTCTACACAACAATTATTTCAAACAACCTTATCCAGCACACAGAAACAACTGCATAAGTAACCTTTTCAAGTACAGTTTTACTGCAACAGCCAGCTTAACTTCAACTTTTCACAGACAGTTTATAGTAAAAGCAAATGTTTCATAACAGACTTTTCAACAGCATACCAGTGTTTTTCCATAAATAAAGACTACAAACGCTATACAGAATAAGCCAGAAATGACAGCAATACTTCATGCCAAACAAGAACATAGCAAACCTCTACATATAATAAATGCAGCTGTTAACCAAAAAACACAGCACCAGTGTTTATTTCAAAAAACCCTCAACCAGCTTTAACAGACCAGCATTAAATCAAAGGAGTGTTCCTTCAGAGCAAAAAAAAAATATCCAGTTAACAGCCATCTCCATGAAGTTTCCAGTGTGACTTCACACAGCCAAAAAGCATGAAAAAGTTTAATAAGCTACAGACTGCACACATTCTTCCAGGACCATAAAGTTATGCAAGACTTTATATGCACCTTTTAGTTAAAAGTTCAAAAAGTTTAATCAGTTAAAGTCATTTGCATGTAAACATGTCAAGTAATACTGCTACAGTTAAAACATCAGTAAATCTTTGGTTTAAGTTTAAAAATGTTCTCTTAAAGTTAAAGGTTATTAGTTCAAGAATGTTAAATATTTATGAATACAAAAGGGTTAAGCCAGCTTATGAGTCAGCTTCCGTCACTATGGGTTTAGACTTAATTAATCCTTGTGTAAATGCTTCAGCATATACAATTCAAAATACAGAAGTATGCTGCAGTATTAAACATAGAAATATCAATACAGTCAACGTACATAACATGCAAGCAATGTCTCAAGTTCACATTACCTCATCTAGTTTCTTATTTTCAGAATCAAGTGCAATGTTTGCACTGAAGGGCGATAAGGGGACTCAAGTGCAGATATGAATAAAGTATATTCCTGCATAACTGAAGAACAGACTTCAGTGCTAAGTAAAAGAATGCATTCCATAGCTATCTGTAAAGATCAGAGCATTAATATGTCATTTAAGGTTAAAATAAATAACAATATTTCATTGTTTACAGACAAATTAACTTCAGTTACACATAGATCTTTAGACGTAAATGCAGTTTTGTCAGGATTTAAAAGGTCAAAGATTACAGCAGCTAGCAGCTCAAAGTATAGCAGCTCTGTACTAGGTATAAACACGTTATTAAAGTTATATATTGTTTTAGGCTTCAGTAAAAAGATTTGTACAAATGTACAGATTTTAAAGAATTGGTTATGACAGAAACATGCAAATTTATGGGTTAAAGATAGAATAAATTCCAGTTCAGCTGATACAGCTGAAGTGCTCAGAAAGACATACTGGGTGTGGTTAGTTAGGAAAAAAGAGCAACCATCTGCCTCTATATCAGAACTAACAGTCAAATTAATTAGCAGAATAAAGGGTTTGCAGTTACAGCTGGCAAATTAATTTTTTTGTATTATTGTTTTGTTTAACAGTCATTAGTTAAGAGCTTTGTATTAAAGTGTTGCAATGCAAAGACAGAGACAAAATAATGTTTGCTAGTTTACAGAATATAAAATTTTAAAGTCAATGCTACATTGTAAAAGTGAAAACACAGTTAAAAATTCAGATCCTATGTATAGAGTACATTATGTAACCAGTTTGTGATAGTACATGTTTCATATGGAGATGGCAGTTTGCCAAGCACAGTAGCTCAGATTACAGCCAGCCCAGCAAGCTGAATTAAAGACAGTGCTATCTATTTAATGCATTTACAGTTTTACTATTTATCCAAAAAAATTGTAGACAGTAATAAATTCTTGCAGCATTCAGTACCACTGAAAGTTAAATGACATCAGCTAAAGAAATGGTTATGGTGAGACAGTGGGTGGAGTTTCACTCACAGAAGAGTATGTTAATATCCAAAGGTCACAAGACAAAATGTAAAAAGTTCAACAGTTAAATTTAATTTTATATAGGTGCAGAAATGTACAGTGTTACATTTCTACTTTGAGTTTAATTTAAAATTAGTTTAGGGGATTGATAAAGCTATCAAGTTAAATGTAATCGCAACAGCCAAGACCTTAGAGAAAGCTGTCCATTTAGACAGAAACAAATGTTGCAAGCATCAGATGCCAGTAACACAAGAATGTAAAAGCTGTTATTAATGACTTAATTCCAGTTGTTTCCAATAAAGCTAGACAGGTTATTCAGTGTATCCTTGTCTGGGCTGTTTAAAATCTGAACCAGACACAGCACCAACAGTTCCTACAGCTCCTTCTCCCAGTAAAGTTGATACTGATTTACTGTTTTCTGAACATAGTGCATGGGTAAAGACAGGAAATATTGTTAGCTTTTCAAATACAGGGCAGCCCACTATGGTTAATGACTGGGCAAATGGCATAAGTAATGTATAAAGTTCAAGCACGAGAGATAATCAAAAGTATACTGTAGCTCAGGTTAATGTTGACAGTGTCATACCAGATTTTCAGATTATGTATGAAGGCTGTGATAATTCATCACCAAATCAGTTGGTGTATTTGACTTCATTCTGGGTTAGAAAGGATGGCAGGCCACTCAATACAGGGGCTTCAGTTTCAGTTACAAACAGACCTTTGCCAGTGGATCAGAGTACAGTTCTCACACTACTAGGGTTTAAAGGGTCAAAGATAGCTGCAGTCAGCAGCAAGCCTTTGGAAATTAGACTTTTACATCCCCAGTGTGACAGTACTATTTTGAAAATAGACATGTCAGAATTAGTTGTGTAAAATTTTAATATGTTTATTTCATGCAGAAAAATGTAAATACGGTCAGGGCAATAAGCAATGTTATTTTAAGGACCTGATACTAAATACAATCAAGAACTTTAGCTACCTAGTCTTGCACAAGAAATAAAAATAAGAGGTTTAAAAGGCTTAACTAAAGCAGGCCTTCCTTTACCTCATCAGCGGCTGAAACAGTGTAAAGTAAAATTTGGCAAGAGCTATGGTGCAGAAATCGACTGGTTCAGTTATTTCTTCAATGTTTGTTTAAAAGTTAAAACTGTATAAGTTAAAGCAAGTATGTATGTTTTCAGACAATGTTCTCATGTGTTCATGGTAACAACTGTACAGCAGTACTAGTTTTTAGTCTGTGTTCAAACAGATTCCAGTTTATTTGTGCTCAGGTAACAGTCACGTTTTCAGACAATTGTACATTAGTATTAGCTTCAGTTTATCTATGTTCAAACAATCAAAATGTTCTCATGTTTTCAAACAATTGTACTAGTTTCAGTATATCTATGTGCAAACAATAATGGTTTGGTTCTCAGACTATAACATGTACCGGTTTCAGTTATGCTTTTATCTGTGTTTAGTTAACACTGGCAAAAGATATTATTTTAGTTTAGTTAGTTTCCAGAATATACACAGCTATTTTTAAATGTTCAGTATATGCTAACGTAAATTTCAGTTAAGTTTCAGAATATGACATTCATATTCAGTTATATGTTCAGTATAGTTAGTACATTTTGGTCGAGTGGAATTCGAAAGACATGCATGAATGGGCGTGCCTTCATTGAAGGTTGGGCATCGGGCTGGCATGTCAGCACCATAAAAATCGACTGCCAATCATTAGCAGACCGGAGTTCCGCTGTGGCGACCCCTAACTGGGAAAAGCCGAAAGAAAAACAACAACAACAACAACATAGTTACACATTTCAGTCACATCTCAAAATACTTCACATTATTCAGTCATTAGTTAAGGGTAAAGTAACAGAATTATTTTTACAGGCTTATTAAAATAAGTTATTTAAATAATAGGTAGTAATAGTTATTCAATACACTCAAGGTATAACATGGCAGGCTTAATTTGTTAATTTACAAATTACAGTACACTTTACATAATTATTGTGAATTACATAAAATGCAAAGGTATAGATCTGAACTACAGAAAGCATACATTTGGTAAACTATTAAGATAAGTTATCTAAAGAATAGATAGCAATAGTTATTCAGTGCACTCAAGACATATCAGGGTAGGCTTAATTTGTTAGTTTACAAATTATAGTGCATGTTTACAGATTACAATGCACTTTACATAATTACTGTACATTAGTCAGAAATTAAAGGACACTAAGACAATGCAAGGTATAGACAAAATACAGAAAGTATAGGATTTAGTAAACTATTATAGCTCATAAATATTCATAAAAGTTAAGGTAAGTAGCATTATAGAGCAAATTTAAATAAAAATGTATAGACACACATGAACACAGAATATGGTAATTATGCTTCAAGACCACTAAAGTTATCTTTTTAGTGCAGATTTCAATTAGTCTTCAGAAAATAGCCATCATGCTTGATAGGCTATACAATATGCGGCAGCAAACAAAAAAGCTGCCAAGGAGGGGATTCTTTTATATTCAATGCAGTGGAAGAAGATTAAGGTAAAAGGTATAACAGAGGTGAGAGTCAAGTGGGCTCAACGGTTGAGGCAAATTTGGCAAAGATCCAAGACATGCAGGGGGATTGCTGATAAAAGGGCACAATGCAAAGTTGCCAGTCCAGTACTGGGAGTAAGGTTGTATGGGTACAAAACAGAACAAGAGGCACTTTTGCCCTATGCACCAAAATTATGCAGCTGATAAAGTACAACCATCAGCTAGGTCATGTAGGTTTTCAGAAAGTTTGGCCTATCAAAGTATAAGTTTTGGAATCCTCAGCTGAAAAAAATCTATGTAAAGAAATTCAGGAGGAGTATATATAATATGTCTACAGACTAACCCTATGTTAAAAAAAAACTCAGTTGCAGAGAGTGCCAGTTTCAGAGGAAGCATGGTGCAGTATACAGATAGATTTTATAGGACCTCTTCCTCCAGCAGCAAAAGGGGGTTGAATAATATACAGGTTTTAAATATATCACTCATACATCATAACTTAGACTTAAAAGCTCTAAAGACTATAAATCTAGGCAATATAAAAATCAAATCATAAAGTTAAAAAACTTCAATCCAAACAGGCCATAAATGCTCAAGTGACACCTAATGGTCAAAATTAAAATTGCAGGTTTACCAAATACATTTTTTTTTTCAAATTATGAGTCAGGTAGCATAAAGCAGTACACAGTAGTTAGCAATAAAAATATAAAGTAACCACAGAAGTAGATCCCTGTAGACTTTCATCAGGGACCTCAGGGGCAAATGTTATATTAGGGACTTCCATTTTAAAGTAGTTTTAGACATTAGACCATTGGTTGAACTTAGTAACAGACCTGATTTATGGTTTACGAAAGCCAATAAAGGCAGCGGTGTAATTATCAATCTGACTATATTTATGAAATTGAAAAGATGTTAACCAACCCTTTAGAATACAGATCTGTGACTGGCTGACATTAGTTCATAATGTCCTGCTTGACTTGCTAGCCAATGGCTTGACTTTTTTTTTACTGTTAAGTTTCTTTACATTGAACATTCTAAAATAGCAGCCCTTTTTGGAATTTCTAAACTGCATAGTTATGTTTTTTTCACTGCCTTTTAGATCAACAGTTTCTGCTTCCAGGAGTGTAACTGAAAGTATATCACTTTTTGAGATTACTTTTTGAATTCCCTGGTACAGAAACTGGACAGCTTTATCAAGGATTTGGGACATTTTCTTTTTTTTTTTTTTTTTTTTTTTATTCTTTGTGGTCTTTTACTTCAGACACTTCAGCACTTGAGGTTATTTACCTTAGATGTTGAAGTTCTTCACACCAATATACCTATTGCTGAAGATGTTGAATACCTCAGATTATTTTTGGTTAAATATACTAGTTTTTCTAGTGGCATACTTAGCATGTGTTGTGAGCTGACAGAAGTGATGTTAGAAAATAATGTTTTTCTATTTAATGGTAAATATTACCCAACAGCTCAACAGTGTTGCTATGGGTGCCACTATTGCACCCTCTTTTGCTATCCTTGTCATGGTGTGGTGGGAGACCCAACGTCTAAAAAAAATTTTTGGAAAGACATGTTAAGATGTATAAGAGATATGGGGGGGGGTGACCTTTTTTTTTTTTTTTACTGATACATCTTTCGGTCAGATAAATGCATTTGTTAAAGACAATAATAACAGTACTAACTTTTTAAGCTTTGTCCTGGGCCAAGTAGGGGAACATGTTCCATATTTGGATGTGGTAGGATACTGCCAATCACAGTTTTTCTACTGGGATTTACAAAAAAACTTGTTTCTCAAACAATTACTTACAATACCTTAGTGCACATCCCACTTACATGAAAATAAATATTCCGAGAGGTCAGATCAGACTGTCTAGATTGACCACTGACTTTGGTAAGATTTCCAAAGGGATCAATGATATTGTTACATTATTCAGCAGTAGGGATTCAGGCCTGTCGGTAAAAACTGCTGAGGAGATCAAGCATAATAATAGAAACAAACCATCAGTTTCCTCCAATTTTGGTGGGGTTATACAACAGTTTAAATACAATAGGTTTTATTTTGCAGATGACTGTTGATAACAGTAGCATTAGAAATATTACAGACAACTGGAAATTTTTCCAAGGGAACCCTGCTGTATGCACAGCAGTGGGTCCCTCTGCCAAATGTGTGTGCAAAAAATCTAAGTGATTTAACACAGGTTGGAGAATACAAATACTAGGATGCCTTTGCCACTCAAACAAAAAAGTGAGTATGTTTAAGTGTGTTCTTTGCAGGTCACGTAATTTTATACTTGAAGGCTCTGTCATTGTTTTGTCTCATACAGACAGAAACATTAAAATTAAAGTGCATTATGACTGTAACACCACTGATTTGATTTATATTGCTGTCTATGATTGTGATGCATTTTACATCAACATGACTACTAGAAAGTTTTCAGTTAAAGAACACTTTTATGCTATTAAGAACAAAGACACCAAACAGTGCCTTAAAAAGACATATTTTAACATGTGGAAGAAGTTCTGTTTTGCTGTCTTAGAGCATTTACTTGTGGATCCCAGGGAGGATTTTTCAAGAAGCAGCTATGTAAAAAAGAAACATTGTGGTAGCTTACAATGCTGGCCGATAACTTTCCTGGCCTGAATGATACCATCTGTATAAAATATTTTTATAACTGTTTTAATATCATGTTATTTTGCATTGCGTTATATTTATTTGTGTGAATTCAGTGGGTTTTTTTACGTTTTAGGTCTACTATTTGTCTTAATTTAATTATTGTTTGATGTTTCTGATTGGTCAGTTTGTATTATAAAGTTGCCTTGTCAGTTCGGTTTTCTGATAAATTCCCTTGTGGATGAAAACGCTCAAAAATAAACTTCCTTTAACAGATTCCATTTTCCTGTGGGGTCTATCTGCGGAGGTTTTCATTATTCACTTTTGCTGTTTCATCATCTAAGTGGTTTGTTTGTGAAAGTTATATTTGTCAATTTCATCCCAGTCCTAATTACCATATTAAAACACACAACTCAAAGAAAGGGATATATATAAAAAGTCTCAAAAATAAAAATGTTTACTAAAGTTCTAAAAAAATTAATCACAAGAATGCAAACAGAGATAATACATAATATATGATGTCAAGTAAACATTTAAATATGATTTAATTAATGTCTACTTAAATACTATTGACATATTTTGCATGTGTAAACAATGGGAGCACATAGCTATGAATTTATTTTTGCAAAGCAGCAGTGCCTGTGTCAATTTACTGTGTACCACAAACTGCAGCAGGTGTCCTTTCAAGCCAGTTATTCAATTATTGTATCTAAAAGACTAAATATTAATTTTCCAAAAGTATTCTAAACAAGTTACTACTTAAAGGACCACTATGGGCAACTGATACATTTTTTTTCTATCTTGTCATGAATTAATGTTCCTCCCAAAGCTGCTTGCAGCAAAATAAGCACTCATACAAAAGGGCCTCACTGAGACAGATACCTGGTGTCAAAGCCATGGCCTGAAGCTCAATGCCAAAAAGTTTCTTGTCATCCCCTTTGGTAAAAACTCTGTACCCACGAACTACCACATAGCTGGTAGTCTACTTAATGCCGAAAATGTGATAAGAAACCTTGGGACACAGGTGGACAGTAGTCTCTCCTTTGATAATCACATCGCCACAGTGGTCAGGAAATCCCTCTACGTGGCTCATCTCATCACAAAAGGATTCTCATCCAGAAAAAAAAGAGGTCATTGTTCCCCTCTACTCATCACTCATTAGACCCATTATAGAGTACAATGCCCCTTTTGGTAAGTACCTCACAAGACATCTACAACAACTGGAAAGACCACAGAAATACATCACAAAGTGGATTACTGGCCTCAAACAGATGCCCTATGCAGACCGTCTCAAAAAACTACAGCTTTACTTCATCGCATATCACCTACTCAGGGGCGATCTCTGCCTAACATGCAAAGCTATGTCAAACCCAGAGCTGCTGGACATGCTCCACTTAAAGAAATCCCAATCCCTCCGAGCTACACGCTCTAGGGACCTAAACCTTGTCACCACACTAAACAGAACATGCTGGAGGGATAGATTCCTGTCCCAGAGACTTCCCATACTCTGAACAGACTACCTATGTCAAACAGAGCTCCTCATTAGCACTCTTCCAAGAAAAATCTTGATGATTGGATGGGAAATGGGAAATTCACCCCGGGGATCACTTCTGTGGCTCTGCTCGACAGGGGCACAGGAAAATAATTTTCTTGGGTGGCGAAAGCCAGGGTACATTTTTTGGCTAGGCATGTATGGGCCCTAGGGCCGATAGGTTCATAAATGTATTTATTTATTTATCATGGTTTGCCCTCATGGATGCAAACATTCCAATTCCTTTGGAAAGCTAAATATGTCCCATAATGCACAGATTGCAAGAATAAGTATCACCATTTACTGTCAGACTAGACTGCCATTCACTTAGAATGGACACCTGAAAAAACTGCCAAGTGTTAGTCTGTAGATATGCGTCATTGACTGGTCTGCACAGAGTTTTACAAATGTTGTTCCTACTAATGTCCTATACATTCTCTGAAAGAAGCTTGCAAAAGTGTCAACAAATTACTGAAATAAAAAAGACTTTATAAAGAGCAGTTTTGCACATATACATACATGCATACATACACACACACACACACACACACACACACACACACACACACACACACACACACACAACTCCATGGATGCACAACTGTGATCAAAAGCAAAATATTAAATAGTGCTATAGTCAAACAATTTCAAGTTGACTATATAGCATAATTCAATGTAGTGCCATTTCACTGAGTAGTAACACCACTTCTGCCAGTCAAAATAATGACTCAGTATAAAAAACTGATACTCTGCATACATACACACACAGATAGGGAGAGAGTGAGATACAAGACAGAAATGTCTCATCTAAATCAACAATTTCCATGTGAAAAAAAGAAATTACTTAGCCTAGATTTGGCAATGAATGGGTAGCAACCCTTTATCTCTATCATGTTAATTAATGAACACTCATGGTCACATCTTAATCTACTGTTTTTTTTTTTTTAAACATTCTGGAGTTCACCAGCAATTAAAATAAGAATAAGCTACTTTTCCAACACATGGGGAAATCACTAGAACTGACCTTAGTGGATGGATAGCGAATGGGATTTTGGCTATACACCCCTTGCCACTAGAGGCCTTTCTGAAAATTTAGGGTTTTAGGTGTCAGGTCATTAGAAAAGTAACCATGCCAGAGCCTTCATTGTATATGTGCATAGGTTCATAAATTTATTAGTCTAACGACCAGCAGGGCCTTTATAAGCCTATCTATGCATCCCAATCCAATAGAGACCCTTTGTATACGGGTTCATAGATGTATACTATGCTAACGATCATCTAATATGAGTTAACTTCTGTGTTTATTTTTTCCGGATCGATTTTTCCATGTGTCCAAGCTTTCAGATCATTAAAATACTTTCTTTCTACAGTGATATTTGTTTGCATCTCCTCTTAATTTGATGTTTATGACTATTATAGCTTTTCCACATAAAAACCAACAATACAGTAAATCATGTTAGAGAACTCAAAATAAAGATTTTTTCCATTTTTAATGGCCAATCCCTGCACTGAAGTTATTACCTCAAGAAATGACATTCCACTGAGGATATAAACTTAAGAAAATGAGTGGAAAAAATTTAGGAAGGTTATCTCTAAAGCCTTCAAATGAAAGATGATTCAGAGTAAACAAGGTTTTTGAGATTAAAGTAAAAATGTTGTTCACTCCCATTTCTTCAGTACAATAGACTTTTGATGGCAAGAGAGAAAAAGCACTGCTAATTAGTTCAGTAATAAAAACAGTATTTCCTTTTCAAAGCCATCTTGGACAGAATCACCAGAAGCAGTTTTCATCACCATTACTTAGCTTTGTGAATAGGGTCAAAATATTTTAGCGCTTTGAGTGGAGTTTTTTTACATAAGGCACAGAGATAATGTCAGAGAATGTTAACGGAATTAAGGTATTACTGTTTTGCCACTAGAAGGGAATCAATTAGGGCTAAAAATTTACAAAATTATATCTAGTTATGATTTTATTTATCCTGAGTGTTAGAACACAGCTTGGGGGTATAAGGTTATCCAGTATCTTTCATGAAATGTTATGGCTGGGAAAGTTATCTGTAAGCACAGAGTATATGGCTCAGCTGCACACAGCAGGTACATTTTCCATGACATCTCCCAGGAATGAAGGCCTTGTATTTGCTTCACGTGGTTACATGTTAAATCATGGAAGACTGGTAAATGGGTGCTTCTTTGTGGGGAGTTCCATTTTTATATTTGTTATCTTTGGCAACAATATGGGTATTTCTGGATGCAGAGCTTAGTGATATCTTATCTCTGCACACGTGTTGTTTTTTTATAAGGAGAAAAGATGTTTTTATGCTCACAGAGATATGTTATGAACATAGATGTGTAGCAGCCTCACAGGTTATATTAAGCATATATGTTTGGTGCAGCAGTTAAAGTTGCTGCATCATACCACTTGCTTCCATACTAGGAGTCATACAAGCAGTGCTTTCTGCATGGAGTCCATATGGATATTTTGAGAGTGTTCTTTTTTCCATTTACATCTGAAACATATGTTGCAAATTGACAGCCCCCAAAGTGACTAAGTATGTAGGGTGTGTGTGTGTGTGTGTGTGTGTGTGTGTGTGTGTGTGTGTGTGTGTGTGTGTGTGTGTGTGTGTGTGTGTGTGCGTGTG
This sequence comes from Protopterus annectens, assembly GCF_019279795.1. Classification (NCBI taxonomy): domain Eukaryota; kingdom Metazoa; phylum Chordata; order Ceratodontiformes; family Protopteridae; genus Protopterus; species Protopterus annectens. The sequence continues at coordinate 867,087,614 of NC_056748.1, read as the reverse complement.
TGTGTGCACGCACATCTCACAAAAGGTGGATACCATGTTCTTGATTAGTTCTGCCTTGTTCCAACTTAGTCAAAAGTTGAAACTCTGGCTCTGCCATGACCATGAACTGGATTAAGCAGATAATGAGAGACTACTGGGTGAACTAGAACGTATGTAGATGTGTGCTGTGGGATTCATTATAGAATTTAGCTCCAAAATACACTCTCTACTATGCAACAATTCATTTAATAATGGCACAAGTATGAGCATTCATGTAAACTAGCATAATTTATATTTGTTTATATAGAAATTTAACTGGAAAACAAAAAGATGGTTTATTCAAAAAATAGACTTAATTCAGTAAACAATTTCTTGCTAATTTAAATACAGTTTTAATTCTTTTATAAGTATCATACAGCAGAAAGTGTTTGCATACCTGTCTTTAGCAGCAAATCCAAGAAAAGCAGTGTGGCAGACCTGCTTCTTTGAGTTCAAAAGTCCATAGTACTTATCAGGCAGTTTACCCTGCTTCCTAAAGAAATACCCACAGTACCATATCAGTCTTCATTTTATAACCAAGGTATCCTGCTCCAAATTATAGGGCCTTTCTCAAGTAACCCAGAGTATCCTCAGACACAGCAACTCCAGTGCCTTCTACATCTCTCCCAAATGTAGTTTCACAGCTTCTCTTTCAATAAACAGCAGAGCAATACATCCACTGGGAATGGTCCTCCAACTCCAGGTCGATGCCATAAGCTCTCTCCTATGATCCACTCTCTGATGTGTTTTAAACAGCAGAGGTGGAAAAATACCTCATTTTCTAATTGTTCTCCCACTGGTCCACTAACCCACAATTTTTGGGCATCAAAAGTCACCATTGAGGGGATGCTGCATCACAGCATGCAGATGCTTCATATACAGGTAACTGTATAGGCAAATTACTACATATACATAGAGTAAATCACCAACAGCAGCCAAAAGTTGCTCAGATAAAGAAATATCAATAGCAGAAAATGAAAACTCCAAGCGACCACCACAGCTGTGAACATACACAATTTATTACACCTGTTTTTTATTTTGGTGTAATAAATTTTGTATGTTCTCAGCTGTGGTGGTCGCTTGGAGTTTTTATTTTTCACATATACATGCAGTGGTAGATTAAAATGAGCCTTGTACCCTAGGTATTTCCCACCTACACCTATATACTGTTTGGGACCATGCATAAATGCACATGTTATTTCATATTCACCTTCTTCATTTAAGAGGATTTACAATGGCAGTGGTCAAACTTACCCAGATGCATATCTATAAATCAAAATCACTTCCCTGTGTATATCACAAATGTCAAATTGTGATAAAAATATAACAATAAAGTATTTCAGTTTGCTTTAGACAGATAGATTGAGGACTGTTTTCACTTGATCATAACAGGGTCAGGCACTCTCATCCACATAAGCCCATTGTTGACCATGTATACCTCAGATGTCTGACTGTGGTAAAAAAAAAAAAAAAAAACAACTGTGGACACAACTCCACATTTCCTACAAACAGTAGCCCAAGTACATCAACTGATCTCATACAAACACACTAGTCCTATAAAGACAGCCTGTTTAAATCTACAGACAACTTCCACACCAGTCCAGCAGTTATAGCTGCTTAACTGTGTACACCTCATCTGACAACAGATGAGAAAAATAAAATGTCTCTCAACATTTTAAAGAAGGAATCAAGACAAAACCAAAAAGCAATGCAGGACAAAGGTCCAGAATCAAGTATTGATTTTAAACACTGCTGTTATATACTTTAAAACCTGCCAGAATAAATGTTTTGTATTAACATGCATTTTTTGAGGAACCTGAAGTCTGAAACTCAAATGCTTGTCATCATTTTGTGATTGCAATCTTCAGCAATTTAGCAGGAAAACAACTTCTGACTAACAATCCATACATATGTGGTAAAATCAGAGGCATTCTGCCAAATCAGAGACAAATGAGAGTTGTGTGAGTTCAGCTTTGTTGAACATAAATAGTGACCAGTAGTTAGCCCACAAATATTCCAAAAATGTCAAACAAATACACATTAGTCTTGCACTATATAGCCAGATGGTTAACTGAGTAAATGACAAGAAGTTACTTTTATTAATAAGCAACCCCTCCCCTGCCCAGTCACTGTGTATACCTCATCAGACTGTGATAAAAATGTAATGCCTCCCAACCTCCTAATGCAAGAATCAGAGACAAAAATATTTTATTTATTTAATTTATTTTACATTTGTTGACTGGGCTAGTCTAACTGGATATATGTCCATTTTCAGTAGAGGCCCGGGGAGAAAAGCTCCAAGCATAGGCAGTAAACCATAATACATTATATACAATAGTAATGAGTTATAATACATTATTCAGATTGAACATGAGAGAGGCTAGTATAGAGTCTTATAGTAGGATTAAGCTAATAAAAATACTGAGAACAAGCAACATATGAGAGAAAAATATATATAAATATAGAGGAAACAGTATGGAGATTGGTAATATATTTTTTTGGATTCTACAATGAGGTTAGCTTACTTGTTATTACAGGTGATCAGCATAGAGTAGTACAGTAGAGAAGTAAAGGGAGTGGAAGATGGGGACAGAGGCTCCAAACCAGGTATAAATGTTAAAGCTTGCTCATATACTTAGGTTACTATAACAGTTTCCGCACTGCTATGCATTTTTAATAGAATGTCTGTAACTCAAAATGTTAGTCATTTAGTCACTGCAATCCTCAGTGATATGGTAGAAAACCGCAGTTTTAGGAGATGAAAAACCAAAATATGAGGCAATGTCAGAGACATGCTGCAAAATCAGAAAAAACTTGGTTTCACAGAAACAGTACCCCTAGAGTCGATAGTCAACGTACTTCATACAAATGTATAAGTCCTCTAAAGCCCGATAGGAAACTGAGCAAATGACAACAAGGCAAGTTGCTTTTCTCCATAGCCATCTCCTATTTAGCAGCTACAATTCTCAGTGATTTGTCAGAAATCTATGAACAGTAAGTATGAGGCATGAAAATATGAGTCAATGTCAGAGACCTTCTGTGAACTCAAGGACAGTCAACTTTTATCTCAAACAGAAAAAAAAGTAAGCATTCCAACTTACTTCATGTAAAGGCACACTTTTTGTAAACAATAGACAATTTGCAGACCAAAAATATTTGGCAAGGACAAAGTCATTCTGAGAAATCGAAAATAATTTCAACTTTGTTTCACACTAATAATTCACCACAAAGTAAATATTCCAAATAATTTTAAACAGAAATAAACCTAGCCCTTAACACCATACTTTATGCAGAGTAAATGAGAGGGCAAGTTGCTTATATCCACGGCACAGCTGGCCTCAATATAGCTGTATGATAGACTAGATATTTTACGCTATTTCACACTATTTCACAGAAATGCAAACCAGCCCTTAAATACAGACTTTAAATTGAGTACATTAGGAAAGTAAATTGTTTTCAACCACAGCAATGCTAGACCTCCTCCCTTGTCATGTTGCCTGCCAGCATAAAAAAAATATATATACATGTATATCACATTATAGTAATGATGCAACTTGTTAGCTGCATTTGTAGACTGCTAGTTTAAAAGGCTTCTGTATTACATTAATACTCACAGGCATTCTATTGCCTTGCCAATGAATCTTAATAAGGCAATGAAAAGAAAGCTGCAGAGCTTTAGAAACGGTCACTGCATGCATTTATTTATTCTTTTAAAGTAAAAAAATACTTTAATTAAAAATGAATACATAAAATGTGCAAGATAAATATTATCAATCAGTGCTGTTCATGCAATGAGAGTACCTCGGTAAATTCTCAAAATGTCTGCCTGTCTTTTAGTGCTGCTCTGATTAAAATAAATTCTTAAGAGATCATTTTATAAGTTCAGCAAATAAGATACCTAGAATTAGTTAGCAGTGCTGAATATAAAGTTTATTTAATTAATTTAATTGGCAGCTGCCCATGAGCCCCTCCTGAAACTGCCAGTCTTGGGTGACTGCCTGAATCAAATCATACCCATTATAATACACTACTGCATACACACAAACACATTTTTTTTATTTATGCACAAGTGTATGCAGTTTATCTGCTTATACGTATTACATACATATCTTTATACATGAAGTAGTAATAACTCAAAAGGTTAAATATTCACTTGACTGAAAAGTTATTGTGGATGTAAAAAAAATATATACTTTGTAACAGAGATATTTAATTGTATTTCTTTACTTCATTTTGATTGTAACTCCGAATTACACTATGTAATGCGGAGCTTTTTTCCCCGGGCCTCCACTTAAAATGGGCTCCCTGAGCCCAGTGGACCTCCCTGGTTATCAAACTGAAATAAATCAAAATAAATAAGAATGTACAAATGATTGAATGCTCATTTGTATGAAATCGCATATAGTTTGAGTGTGCAGGAAAATTAAAGTTTTAACGAAAAAGTTTTGGTTTTGAAAACATGCATGACTGTGCTATAGCAAACGGTGTGCATATGCAAGTGCTTGTGGGTTCGGGTTAGAGTAAGTTAAGGGGATAGAGATTCAGTATTGTGCATGTGGTCAGTTGTGTGTGTTCTTTGTCCTTTTGTTTTGTGTAGTGGTACTGTTAGGGAAAGGAGGTTTAGTAATGCAATGTGTAGGGTTAGGGGCAGGGATTTTCATCCCCCTACTCCTTTACCAACCCTAACCAAAACCTTAACCCAACATTACATTACTAATGACCTTTTTTTTAACAGTAACACTACCAAAATTACACAATTTTGGCTTTGTAGCTGGGTTTACTAATATAGGGCTTGTTCTTTAGTGGGGAGAATTATTCAATGTTTTGTGATTTGTTCTTAGCAGGCATTCATTGTTGTGATTCTTGCTCTTTAGTTCAACCATTTGTGATTCTCTTTCAAGTTTTCAAGCATTCATAATTACGTGTGTGCATATATATATATATATATATATATATATATATATATATATATATATATATATATATATATATATATATATATATTACACACACACACACACACACACACACGCACACAAAAAAAAAAAAAAAAAAAAAAACAGCAGATGGACCCAGAAACGACAGCAAGGCTTGTAGATGAACCCGTCTTTAATTCACAAAAAATAAGGACATAAGCGCTTTCGTAGTATCACTGCTTCATCAGATGTAAATCACAATAACAGAACCCCTCCTTAAATACCATTGAAATAAGTCACATGTAACACACATTTGTAAATTAAAGAGACAAGCACTGTAAGCAACAACACTTATAAAAACATGAAAAACTATTAAAAACATTTCAAACCATAATTAATACATCAATATCTAAAATAATTCATTAAAGCAATAACATTCACAGGTGCAGGTGCATCAGTCTAATGCTCCTGGTAATGTTTCCGGGAGTATGGTGAAAACCATTACAGGCTCAGCGTCAGCATCCACGAATTCTGTTCATACTACAGGCCCGTTTTTACTGGGGCAATGGAAGTTTCCTTTACCCATCAAAATGGTGGTGAGGCACACAGACGGGTCTCGTTCTCGGGGGAGAGCAAGAATGAAGAGGAAGCCAGAAGACAAGGCTATGGGTACACCAACTATCAAGAAGTTCCTGAACAAGGTATGAACAAACTTATTTGGAACTTGTCCAGCCATGTATTAACTGCTCAAACTCAAGGCAAACACAGCCTTCTCAAAAAAGGAAAAAAGGAACTGGAGCAAGCAATGCAGCACCCAAACATGAATTAATTAAATTCCTTTAATGTAGTAAAGCGCTTCTCGTTTGGTACAGTGCACAAACTTTTTCAGACAATCAAAACTTCTTACACTGATATTATAAATACTAATTCAATTAGCAGCTCAATTAAGCAAAATAAATCAATCATACACATTTAAAAAGACATTGACTGCTTAAAACCACATTCAAAATAGGTTAAATCTAACCTCTAAAACAGGTTATGTTAGTGAACATTAAATCAGCACACATATCAGAACCTAAAATAAGCAATTAAATACAAAATTAAGAAGCAAGCTTGTAAACCACCAAAGTGCTGGACCATAAATAGAAACTAAATAAAAACCTTCATCTTAATAAACTTTTAAGATGCTACTAATAGAGCAGCTTTCATTCAATCCAGGCAGATTGTAGGCAATCTAATCTGTCAAACTAGCTCCAATTCTTCCAACTTCAAGGGTGCTGGACCACCCCTAACATCCTGAAAAATCTGATCGATCACCAAGAATTTAAAACTATGATCAGGGTGAGATGAGATATGCTTGGCTAAAGCATTTTCAAGTTTGTTTTTTCTGATCGCATAAATATGCTCATATAGCCGGTCACGGAGTCGCCTCTCCATTTTTCCAATGTAGAAAGCCAAACAATCTTGGCACTGGGCTAAATAAACTATCATCTTAGAATTACAATTCACTCTACATTTCAAAGTGTACTGCTGGTCAAGCACCTTAAACCTGTTGATTCTATAATATATTGACAATAGTTACAAGACTGACACTTATACTTGACAACAGTTGAATTAGTATTTATAGTATCAGTGTAAGAAGTTTTGATTGTCTGAAGAAGTTTGTGCACTGTACCAAATGAAAAGCACTTTACTACATTAAAGGAATTAAATTCATTCCTGTTTGGGTGCTGCGTTGCTTGCTCCAGTTCCTTTTTTCCTGTTTTGAGAAGTTTGTGTTTGCCTTGAGTTTGTTTCTATGGCGTCTGGAACAGAGGCTAGCCCTTGCGGCATTTCCTTGGATAATACCCCTGATGTTTTTAAAGATGGAGTTAATGAACGTAATGCAACTTCAACTAAGGATACCGGCTTTGAGAACAACAACTCTCTAGACGCTCTTATGTCAAGAATGGATACATTATTGGCAAGGCTTGACAATGTAGAGCGTCAACAATGTATGAATAATGCCTTGTTACCACCTTCGTTAACTTTGCAAAAGGATTCTACTAACACTTCTGTCAATCAAGAAGCCGGCTCAATGTTGTTTCATATGCCGGGTTCATAGAGTATAAAATGTGGGCAGAGGAGTATTCCGGCCAGATGTACACTTACAGCCCAGGAGGCACCGGTGCCAGTCGATGGGCAGGATAGCGGGCAACGTTTACAAGGTAACATTTTACATTCCGCTATTTCAGGTAACCTTAATCCAACTATGCCTGGTTCAGCCGCTCCAATAACTCTTTGGTTTTTCCAGATATTACTAATTGGTTGGCAGACAGTTTTTTAATTTACCACAGCTTCCAACTTGATAGTCCAGCAGAACTTTGTCAACGAAAGGGAACGTTTTGATAGCGCTTTTAATCTTAAGTCACTGGACAATTTACTGGTCAAACTAAAAAAGACTCAGCTTGAAATTTCATATTTTCGTGAGTGTCTCGCACGGAAAATAGTCAGGCACTATCAATATCCTACCGGCTTGGTTGCTAATTCTACTTTTCACAAGGACTTACTTGCTTTATTTGACCGACAGGGTTTTGAGTTGTTAGAATTAATGATTAAACACTATTCCCTGTCGGTCGATTCTTTAAGCAAACAAGTAACTAAGCTGGATGAGCTGATTAGGCTTGATAAAGAATTTTTTCGCTATAAATATGACTATAGCTGAGTTTTTTCAAGCATAGACCAATATTTAACCAAGCTCAAAAATAATAAAATTAAGAAACTTGATAGAGATGTAAAGGCTTATAGTGGAGAGGTTGCTTACCCTTTACCGCCCTTTGCCCAGGTTTGGCAGGGCCCAATTAGACCAACTAATTAATCTTCTGACAACAGAGTTACAACTCTGAATTCCAGCTTCAATCTTTCTGAAAATCAGTCTCTACATAATAATCCTTCTGTTGATAGTGCTTCAGTTAATGAAGAAGTGATGCAAACAGAAGTAAGAAGGAGTGAGAAACTGCAAAACAACAGGTCGGGTCACTATAATTCGAAGTCAAATGACTCTAATTTTTTTAGGAGCAAGACCGAAACAAATGACAGGTCAATTCTCCCAGAAGTCCAAACAGAAATCCAAGCAATACAGGACTTAAATGCATCTGTTACTCTTTGTATACCAATACATGACAATGATGCATCAAATATTCTTGATGTTGATTTTGCTTCTCAATATGTTTTGCCCCATGGTTTTAAAGAGTCTCAAGTCTTTTCATTCAGTGACAATTTGCATAATTTGTCTAACCACCAGGACGATAATTTACCTGTTATTATAACCAACGTTGATGGTGATTTTAATGTGTATAATTATTCTTCAATTAACATTACACCTGAAATGGTTGAATTATTTTCTAAGGGTTACACTTATGTCCCCGCCCAGAAGTTGGATATGGGTAAGACTATTATAGATGTTAAATTATTTATCAGGAAACTTAACTTTAACTTGATGATGGGCAGTGACACTTTTGTCAATAGTAACCCATTCAGAATCTCCAGTGTTTATAACCCCCCACTACATCCATTATTGCAGGTTTTTGAGCTCATGTGTGAGTTAGACATTCGACAGAAATTTCAGACCGAGCATCGTTTTCCAGAAGGAATGTATTGATTTTATTAAATCACAAGACCTTCGTATTTGTAAACCTGACAAGGGAAGGGGATGGTGGCTTTTGACAGTTTTGATTACATTGAAAAAGACGTTAACTTTACTTGATAGTTCATCTTATTTACTTAGTTTGAGATCTGAAACCAACAGAGCTTATAACAACATCAAGAACACTATTGAGGAAATGTACATTGAAGGAAGAATAGATCAGAATATGTTTAATTACATGTCTACAGTGTACCCAAGATACCCTTGTGTGTTTGGTATACCAAAGATACACAAAGATGTGGTGAATCCCCCTATGCGCCCACTCGTGGATAGTAGGGGTTTCCCTACATATCCATGTGCCAAGGTTGTAGACGCAATTTTACAGAAATTTTTGGTCAAAGTGGACCAAATTTGTAAAGATTCATGGTCATTTCTAGATAAAATCAACAAGTTAGAATTCGATTCTAGATAAAACTTTCTCACCATAGATGTCAAGGATTTGTATACGTGCATTCCGCATGATATTGCTTTAGACTGGGTTGGGCAAGCATTAAAATTAAACGGTGGTACCAGAAATGAGTTCGATTTAGTTAATGAATTATTGGATATCATTCTTGACAATTATTTTATTTTTGGTGACAATTTTTATTTACAGAAAGTGGGGGTCGCGATGGGCTCCCCTTGTGGAGCCAGTGTTGCCAATTTGGTAATGGCTTATTGGGAGCACCTTGTCTTCAACAACTTTGACCTTAAGGATAGAATGGTCTTTTATACCAGTTACCTTGACGACATTTTTATCTTGTTGAATGGCAAAAGAGCGACCAGTGATATGGTGGTTAACCACTTTAATGATACCACTCAGTTTCTGAAGCTCACATCCACATTTATCACTGAGGCTATTGCCTACCTGGATATTTGGTTATCTAAAGATTATTCTATGCAAAAATTTACGGCTAAAATCCATAGGAAGAGCACGTATTCAAATTCTTTCCTGCATTATTCTAGTTGTCACCCGCACCATCAGAAGCAGGCGGTCGTGAAGGGTCAAGTTAGTTAGGGCAGCCCTATCATAACTCTTGACACTGATTTTCATGATGAATGTATTTTGTTAAGGAGTATGTTTTTACATCGAGGCTACCCTGATTCAATGGTGAATGACATTATAGAGGAGGTTTCGAATAAACGTCCAAGACATTTTTATAAACCTATTTCAGATGGTGAATACACAGATTCCCAGCTGGAAAGGAACATTGCCCCTTTGTCAGTGAATGAACCCAACACGACCCGCGATTCTATGGTCCAAGGACCTACTTTCATCACAACTTATAACATCAATAGTAATGCTTGTTTTCGCATTATTTGTAAAAATTGGGCACTGTTTAGAAGTGATCCTAGCATCCACAATAGGGTCGGGGACCAACCAGTTGTGATTTACAAGAAAGCTAAATATCTCAAAACTTTTTTTGAACAACGTCAACCTGGGCGTGTTAGAACTGTTGGCACGTATAAATGTCAATCTTGTAACTATTGTCAATAAATTATAGAATCTAACAGTTTTAAGGTGCTTGACCAGCAGTACACTTTGAAATGTAGAGTGAATTGTAATTCTAAGATGATAGTTTATTTAGCCCAGTGCCAAGATTGTTTGGCTTTCTACATTGGAAAAACGGAGAGGCGACTCCGTGACCGGCTATATGAGCATATTTATGCTATTAGAAAAAACAAACTTGAAAATGCTTTAGCCAAGCATATCTCATCTCACCCTGATCATAGTTTTAAATTCTTGGTGATCGATCAGATTTGTTAGGATGTTAGGGGTGGTCCAGCACCCTTGAAGTTGGAAGAATTGGAGCTAGTTTGGCAGGTTAGATTGAATGCCTACAATCTGCCTGGATTGAATGAAAGCTGCTCTATTAGCAGCATCTTAAAACTTAAAAGTTTATTAAGATGAAGGTTTTTATTTAGTTTCTATTTATGGTCCAATGCTTTGTTGGTTTACAAGCTTGCTTCTTAATTTTGTATTTAATTGCTTATTTTAGGTTCTGATATGTGTGCTGATTTAATGTTCACTAACATAACCTGTTTTAGAGGTTAGATTTAACCTATTTTGAAGGTGGTTTTAAGCAGTCAATGTCTTTTTAAATGTGTATGATTGATTTATTTTGGTTAATTGAGCTGTTAATTGAATTAGTATTTATAATATCAGTGTAAGAAGTTTTGATTGTCTGAAGAAGTTTGTGCACTGTACCAAATGAAAAGCACTTTACTACATTAAAGGAATTTAATTCACTCCTGTTTGGGTGCTGCGTTGCTTGCTCCAGTTCCTTTTTTCCTGTTTTGAGAAGTATGTATTAACTGCTGCTGAGATCAGAGTATTATCTAAAGGATTTACCTTTATCCCCACTAAGAAGCAAGACTTCGCAGATGCAATTATTGACTTTAAATTGTTTATTAAAAATGTTTTAATTGAACTTGTGTTTTAAAAATAGTGAAAGTTATAATGGTAGGAGACTGTTTAGCAAGCCTAGTACGTTTATACCTAACCCTCATCCTTTAGTTACAGCTTTTGTGAAATTGTGTTTGGATGACTTTTACAGAATGTATAGTACTGGCAATAATAGAACATATGGCAAGTCTAATATGTGCAAGGATGAATTTCAAGCTTTAAATGGCCTACAAAACAACTGTCTTTTAACTATTAGACCCACTGATAAGGGTGGGACAATAGTAATTTTTGATACTGAGGTATATAATAAAGCGATGGAAGGTATGTTGGGTAATAAAAGCTTTTATACAAAAATTACTGTTGCACGAGCTGATGCTATGGTTAAAGAAGTTAATAGTACTTTTTAATGCTCTTAGATGGTTGTATTATTGATAGAGAGCTGTATAATTATCTGATAGTGAGGGAAGCATTGCTACCTGTCATTCAGGGCCTGCCCAAGATACACAAAGATCCATTGAACCCACCATTTCGACACCTAGTAGCAGGGAGGAACTGGTGTACAGAGCCAGCCTCCATTTATGTGGAGAAGCAGTTAAGTACAGTATTGAATACATGCCCCAATATCTTGGGTTAAGGATAGTATTGAACACATGCCCTAATATCTTGGGTTAAGGATAGTATTGAACACATGCCCTAATATCTTGGGTTAAGGATAGTATTGAATACATGCCCCAATATCTTGGGTTAAGGATAGTATTGAATACATGCCCCAATATCTTGGGTTAAGGATAGTATTGAATACATGCCCCAATATCTTGGGTTAAGGATAGTATTGAATACATGCCCTAATATCTTACGTGATACGAAACACTTTTTAAATGATTTGTATTTCTTTCTGAGGTCGTATGGAAAAAGGCCAATGTTGCATTTAGTGACACTTGATGTTACTGCTTTATTCACTGTCATCCCAAATGAGGAGGGTTTATCCAGCACTAAGCAATTTTTGTCACAACACACAGATTTTGGCAGCATCAAGATAAGATTAATATGTCAATTATTGGAGTGTATTTTGAATAATGTCTTTTTATTTAATGGGCATTATTATTGGCAAAGACATGGTGTAGCTATGGGCACTTCATGTGCCAATAGCTATGCCAATGTCATGATGTCTGGGAACAAAGGTTTATACGTGAGGGCCCATTTAAAGCACAGGCTGTATTCTACCGTAGGTTTGTGGATGATCTCTTCCTCATTTGGGATGGTACTGAATCCATGTTACATGATTTTATTAATTATTTGAATGAAACAGAAAGGGAGTTAAAGAAACAAATTTACGAACATTATTACAAAATCAAGAAAATGGATAGTAAGAATGCACTATACAGACACATCAAGCAATGTGGAGAAGAACACATTTTTTCATTCATGATTATAGATGAGGAGAAGGAAACACTTTTTGGGGCGATTGGAAAACAAGACTAGCCTGCAAAGAGAGTAGGTGGCAGATCTTGACTGATTCTACTAGAAACCCAGGCATTAATGATTTTATAAGTATAAAACCTTTTTTAATTTTGGATTCATATTAAATATATTACAATTCATATTCAAGTATTCCAAATTATTTAACAACTTTATTTCCATAGTTAGTGGATCTTATATATTTCACACAAGCATTTATATAATATTTAAAAAATTTAAAATGTTTAATAGAATTACACGTTTTTTTCTGTGATTTTTCAACATTTTACAAACATATTTGTAATATTTACAATGTTTTAACAAGTATTACATGTTATATTTGTGATATTTTTAGTTGTTAGCTTTTATTAATAACACTGTAATGGATTACTGTCTTTTTAAATGGAGTAGTAAATATTGGCGCCAAAAACTGTTTTTAAATGAAGGGATTAAGATGTTTGCACTAGTTCTGATGAAGTCTGCGATGGTGCAGATGAAAGCGCTCAACTAGTGCTAATGGAAGTGTTATCGTTGCAATAAAGGATCAGTTTTACTTTTTCAGCGTTTTTTTCATCTCCTTGGAGGTTGGAGCTATTGGGTTTCGTTAATTCGTGACCGAATTGGATTGTGTACTTACAACTACAAGGCTAATTTGCAGTCCGGACAATTTGTCGAATCAGGATAATTTGCCGAACTCGGCAGTAGATTTGCGGCACAGTTACATTTGCTTCAAAGTACCCAGGGACATCTTTTTTACGTTCTTTATTCACAGTCAGACTACAAGGTTATTTAACAGTCCGGATAATTTGCCGAATCCGGCTGGAGTTTTGTGGCACATTTACATTTGCCTCAAAGTACCCAGGGACATATTTTCACGTTTTGTTTTCACAGCTAGACTGTGACATTCATCTGAGTTGTACACACTGCCCTATCGGCAGCAGTATTGGGGCATCTTTACATTTGTTTCAAAAGTTTTTAAAAAAGATTCAGGGACATCTTTTCTACGTTTTATTTCCACAGTCAGTTTGTGACATTCAATTGAGCTGCTTGTGGCTATCCTAGCTACGTTCCACCGCTTGTTATCTGCAGGAGCTGTTCTTTTTTATTAGTTGGCTACTTTTGAAATATTTATCAATTATTTGAATGAGACTACTTCTTATTTGAGGTTTTCATGTAATATACCCACTTCCTTTGTGTATTTTTTAGATGTTAGGAGTAATCTGTGATACTGATGGACATATTTATATAGAATTACATAAGAAGCCATGCCATTGCAATCATCTGTTGTATAAAGAAAGCATGCATCCACCATATGTCTTCAGGGCTTCTAGATTAAGTGTGAGAGAATCTGACTTTAACATACAGGCTGGGCTACTGAAAGATGCATTAGCATCAAGGGGATACAAACATCAGGAGATCAATGAAAACACTGAACAGGTAGTTAGGTTAAGAGATACTAGAGCCAGGCCCCAGGCCTTATCTTGGAGAGAAGTAGGAGAAGAAACCTGGAAGAGAATTGGGTAGGAACAGAGGACTGAAAGTCTGTCTGTCCTACTCCAGAGATGTCAGACTTTACAAGGAAATTATAAAGAAACATTGTAGAGTTTTGACTACAGATAGTAATATCACTGACTTAGTTGATGTAAGACCATCATTTGTCTATAAAAATATGTGTTCTCTTAAGAGACGGTTATGCTACCCCAAACAGAAAGTTTAGTGTACATGGGGGGTGTACCTCAACCTGTGGACATTGCCAAGCTTGTAAATATATAGATAGTAGTGGGGTGTTTAGTCACCCCGATCAGGGTAGAATTTATAGGTTCAGTTTTCAAGCCTCATGCAATACTTTCCATGTTGTCTATTTGGCACACTGTATTACATGCAAAATATTTTACATTGGTAAAACGGATACAGCATTAAAGGACAGAATTAGGGAACACTACTACCACATAACTAAGAATGATACAGTGAGTGCTCTCTCTAAACATGTATCTGAGACTGATATAACACATTATTTTAAATTTTTAGTAATTGGACAAGTTATAGAAAGTAATAGAAAGGGAGATATTAGGATTCAAAAAGAGCAGTTTGAGTCGAAATGGATAATTAGGATGAGGGGTGATTTTGGGCATGGCCTGAATGACAGAGTTCCACTTAGACCTAAACTCAAGGCTAGAGCCCTTAAGAGGAAATTAATTGTTTTAGGTAGTATGTTATGTATTAGTGCTTTAAAAAGTGCTATTTGCACATGTTTTTATGTGTGTTTCTGTAACGTTATTGCTTTAATGAATTATTTTAGATATTGATGTATTAATTATGGTTTGAAATAATATATTTTTAATAGTTTTTCATGTTGTTATAAATGTTGTTGCTTATAGTGCTTGTCTCTTTAATTTACAAATGATGCGATACATGTGACTTATTTCAATGGTATTTAAGGAGGGGTTCTGTTATTGTGATTTACATCTGATGAAGTAGTGATACTACGAAAGCACTTGTGTCCTTATTTTTTTGTGAATTAAAGACGGGTTCATCTGCAAGCCTTGCTCTTGTTTCTGGGTCCATCTGCTGTGTTTTGTATGTGTTGAACATTTGTTTGGAAGGACCTTGGTGCTCTCTGTGGTTGGTGGTCGTTTATGTATGTATATTTTATATATATATATATATATATATATATATATATATATATATATATATACACACATATACACACACACACACACACACACGTATATACATACACACACACACAGATTTCATATTTTATTATAATATGGGTTCCTACTAGTTTTTTGAGTTACGCTTTTGTCAAATGAAATGGGAGCTAGGATTTTGATGTGGAGTTCCCATTTCATTGACTACTGCTTTTGAGTTTTCTTTCTGAATAAAAGAGGGATGTTGTAGGCTCTTAGTACTGGTATGGTTGTTGGGAGATTAGTTTATTCACAGCCAGGGTTTCTGTTGTATTTGTAGGCACTTTTTTGGTGGTGGTGCACTTTCTTGTATATGTGACCACAAAGTAGTGCAGGCGAGTGTGATTACTCCTTGCCTGCACTGTTGTGTGCTCTCACAGTTAGTACATTTAAAAACCTTAAAAGGGCGAGACTAATCCCCCCACACAAAAAAAAAAAAGTTTATTTCCTTAATTCTATGTAATGGGAATTGATGTATGCTTTTCAATGCATCAGCTCATATTTATATATACATGCACATATACACAGGGGGGAGAGAATAAAATAGAGATATTTAAATTATACAAATATAACTTTTTTCTGAAGACTAATGCTGATCACAATGTAACAATTTCAGATTCATAGTACAGATAAAGGGTAAGAAAACATACTTGTAAACTACTGAATATTGAAAAAGAATAAAAAACAAGTATTTACAATAACTTACTGACTATTGAAAAAGAATAAAAAACAAGTATTTACAATAACAAGCTATATAACAAGTGTTATACAAGCAGTTTTTAAATGCAATATACAATAACCAGCTGTTAGACAAATAGTGCTCTGTAGAATATCATCACAAAAACAGGGGCAGTGGAAAAGGGGGCATTTAAAGTCAGCTTGAAAAAATCTAGATATGGTAAGTCAACAATTCTAAAATACTATAGCAGATGTAGGGGGAAGGGATGGCTGGATGAAAATATCTCATGAAGATAATGTGATACAGCCTGAACAGATGTAGTCATAACTAGCTTCATTAAAATTGTGTGTTTTACTGGTAGTCAAAACTTGGGAGTAAGAGGTAACGTCTTTGAGATATTAAGAGAGTGGCTCCCACAGTATGGGATCAAAAACAGAAAAGCTGTGGTTTATGAATTATGCTTTAGTCTTGGTGGTTTCTAAAACAGGGCCCATGTATCTTTGCACTCCAAAATTATAGGAAGGCTACTTTTTATGGCTAGTCTAGCTGCTGCTATACTAAGCAGAAATCTTCAGAATGATGTAGCTTAAACAGAAGAGAAACAAGTTAAAAGTCTGCTATTTGCTTAATAGGTAGCCATTTAGCTTTACTGTTCGTCTGTCACTGATGCTCTTGTCTATGGGGAAAGGTGATGAACAAACACATTTTGTTGGAAAGTTTTTTTCCAAAGTTTTTGTATTAGCGATAGAGGCAGCCATTATTAAAATGAATGCCATATATGAGTGGGGCAAACAAGTAGTGTTACGAGTTAATGCCACGCTAAGGCAAACTCATTTAAAGATATTACACATTTTCCTCTTTCTTACTTCCTATTAGTAACACATTTGGTATACAATATATAAATATAAGTAATCATGTGACATTTTATGCTATAAAAGAAAAACAAGATAAAGGAAGGGAAATGCATGTATCTACTGTTTGTGCATCTATGCTAGCAGACTACAATCAAAGTTCACTTCAAGACAGGAGCCGACAAGAAACCTGAAAAGAATTAGGCATTAAAATCTATTCAGATACCAGGTGTCTTATGTACTGGTGCTTTCTATTACTTCTGCACTGATGTAATTAAGACACTGACCGTAATTATGTGGAAAAGCAAAACTACTAAAATAAAGCAGATTGGATATTTTTTCTGTGAAAGAAAATGTAGTAGTAATCATCCCTGGGTAATAAAGCAGAAGAAAAGTGATAACCTGAATTATGCATAATATTGGATATTGGGGGAGGGGGGTTCCTCATTTTTAGGAAGAAATCTATGACACATTTGTAAAAAGGTTTGCTCTGTCTGTATATTTTAATATTTTCAACCAAGGGTAATTAAGTCAAGTATTCTTCAGTAAGAGATAACTAGAATTTTATTTTGAGAACTGTTTTTTTTTTATATATACCTAACCCTATCCAGTTTAAGTAACTGGTAAATTTGATATTCCTTGTATACTTTCTTATACCTCTGCATATTTTAATTTATTTTATTTTACATTTGTTGACCGGGATAGTCCGACTGGATGCATGCCCATTTTCAGCGGAGGCCCGGGGAGAAAAGCTCAAAGGGTAAGCAGATACAGCATTACATAATACCAGCATTACATATTACAAACAGACTATTTACAGAGATTACATAAGTAAGCAAGTTAAACAAGTTCCACAGGTTACAATTATTCCTGAGCACAAATCAGGATTAATTTAAATTACACAGTAAACTGCTTAGCAGATTTTTACACATTCTAGAGAGAGTTAGCCATGCTTGATACATTGACATAGCCAGTTAAGTGACAAATGTTGTTTGAGTCTAGTTTTAAATTGACCTAAGGTGGAAAGTAAGGTAAAGTAAGGTAATATCAGCTGGAAGAGAGTTCCAGGATCTACTTACAGAGTTTGCAAAGAGAGAATCACTGGCTGTGTTATAAATTTTGCTAGTCTGAATTAATAGTTTGTTAGAGGATCGAAGTGGTCTAGGATTGTTATAGGGGGTGATATTTTTTTTAAGTGCAGGAGTATTGTCCGGATTATAGAGGATTTTATAGGCCATAATCAGTTGGTTATACTGGATTAAGCTGGGTAGTTCAAGCCACCCAAGCTGATTTAGATTGATGCAATGATGTGTCCTAAAAGGCAGCCCAGTGGCAAACCTGGCAATGTGGTTGTAGCAAATTGAGAGTTTAAGGACAGTCTTGCTTAAATTCGAGAGTAGAGGGGATGCATACAGAAGGGTTGAAAGAAGGTGAGAGCGAGCTATGGCAATTTTAGCTGGAGGGGTTAGGTAGGCTTTTATTCTGTAAAGTGACCCTAGTTTTTTATTGATGGTTTTGATAGTTTGGTTACCATGTAGGTCAAATTTTAGATTATTGTCTATGAGGACACCCAATAGTTTTGTAGAGGGGTCAGGGGAGATTATTGTGCCATCATTTGATTTTATGGTAAAGGTGAAAGCGGCAGACCTACGTGTTGATGAAAATAGTGTTGATGAAAATAACAGCATTTTAGTTTTTTGGGGATTTAGGATCAGACGTTGTTCAGAAAGCCAGTTTTCTATCATATTAAAGGTGGTCTGGGTAGCTGACCATAACTCTACTGGAGATGTGGCTGAGCAAATCAGAGTAGAGTCATCAGCATATTGGATACAGCTGACTTTTGGGATGACAGTATAAAGGTCGTTAATGAAGATGGAGAACAGCAAGGGCCCTAGTATAGAGCCTTGTGGTACTCCAAGGGTGTTAGGTAGAAGGTTAGAGAGTTTGTTCTGCCAGAGGACAGCCTGCTGTCGACCATTCAGGTAGGATTGAAACCATTGAAGGGCTCTAGTATCTAGACAGAATGTTTGCAGGGTGCGGATTAAAAGATGGTGATCAACCATATCGAATGCCTTGGAAAGATCCAAGAATAGGGCTGAGGATATATAATTATTGTTGCGATTATGG
The DNA here is from genome assembly GCF_019279795.1 of Protopterus annectens. Taxonomy (NCBI): domain Eukaryota; kingdom Metazoa; phylum Chordata; order Ceratodontiformes; family Protopteridae; genus Protopterus; species Protopterus annectens. The sequence continues at coordinate 867,068,801 of NC_056748.1, read as the reverse complement.
TTTATGGTGTTGGTAAAGGCTAGGAGGGCTGAAGTAGTGCTGTGATGAGGACAGAAGCCATGCTGAGTGTCTGCCATAAGGTGATTCTGGATTAGGTGGTGCATGAGTTGTCTATGAATACATTTTTCCATAATCTTTGCAAGTGGAAAGAGTATAGCTATCGGCCTATAACTGGAGAATTCAGTAGAGCTGCCTCCTTTGTGAAGTGGGATTACATAGGATATTTTCCAGACGGTGGGAATTTTAGCTTCTACTATGGTTCGATTGATTAGTATTGAGACGGGGTAAGCAATAGCATCAGCTGATTTTTGTAGGTACTCGGCAGGGAGTTGATCAGCAGAAAGTGTAGTGGGTTTTAATTTTTTGATCAAGGTACGGATAAGTGAAGTGGCGACTGGGTGGAAGCTGAACGCGAGTAGGTTTCTAGGGGTGCTACTTTCATGACCAGGGGAGCTAGGAGGTAGTTGGCTAGCTAGGGCTTGAATTGCCTCAGTAAAGAATCAGTTAAAACTGTCAGAAACATCTTCAGGGGTTTTATCAATAGTAGCAGCAGGGATTGGGGTTGAAGTTTGTCCAGGATGTAGTAGATTATCTAAATCTGCCCAAAACTTCAGGGTTATTTTGATTTACTGTCTGTAAATTACAGTAGTATTGTTTTTTGTCTTGTAAAATTGATTTTTTGGTTTCGTTCCTGGATTGCCTGTATTTAATGTGATCTTGAGGGTCTTTAGAAGAATGCCATAAAGCCCATGTTTTGTTTCTAAGGGTAATTTTGAGTTTAGACTCTTTAGAAAGCCATGGCGCAGTTTTTGCCTCGGTTCTCTTTGAACGAACAGGTGCATGCAAATCATGGATCTCAAGGAATTTGTTGTTAAAGTATGCTACTGCTTCCTCTAAGGGGAGGTGTTTTAGAATAGACCAATTACATGAGTTTAGTTCTTGTTGGAATTTGGCAGGGTCAAAGTTTTTATTGTTTCTAACCTTTCTGAGTAAGTGTTGTTGGGAATTAATGGTTTGGTGCTTAATTACATATGTGAGAAGGTGATCGCTTAGGCCATCAAGGAGGGTACCAGAGGTGTACAGTTGGGGTGACTATTTATGAGTACCCAGTCAAGTATACTTTCTTTTTGGTTGGGTTTACCTATCCTGGTAGGGGTGGATATAATTTGTGTAAATGCATGCAGGTTAATATGGGTGGCTGGGGATTCTGAGGAACAGGTGCCCCGGTCTATGTTAAAGTCTACAAGTAGTAGGGTTTTTTGGGGGTAGTGACATGATAGCCAGTGCAGGATATCTTCAAATGTAGATATATTGTTACCCGGGGGAATGTACATACAGATGATATTAATGCATTTATTTTTATTAAGTTACAATTTGGTGGCAAGAATCTCTGAGTTATTAATCTGAGGTGGTTGTATTACATCTATGGTGACATTCAACTCAGATTTATAGAGTACAGCTACCCCACCCCCCTTCCTCGAAGCATGATCCAGCCTGTGTATGTTGTACCCAGGTGGTAACACTTCATTGTCTTTAGTGTTAGGTTTTAACCAGGTTTCAGATAAACAGAGAATCTCAGGGGAGTGGACATCCAGAAGTGCATACAATTCATGTACCTTGTTATTAATGCTTCTAATATTGAAGGGACAGGCTAGGAGAGAGTTACTTGGCATATTAATTGTAGGTTTGTAGCTTAGATTGCAAGTAGAGTGGGTATGTGTATCTGTAGTGAGTGGGCCAGGATTAGGGTGAATATCACCACCAAGTATTAGGTTGAGTCTATACTTGGTGATGAACTTCAGGATTTTGTTTATTAGTTTGTGGTAGTGTTTGGATCTACAGCTAATGTGCCTGGGGTTGAGATGTTGATAGACTAAACAAGATGTTGGATAGGATCTGGTACTGTAAGTATGGTTGAAGGTGGAAGGATTTACAGCTGGGGTGATAGTATGGCCTTTTGGGACCGGAAATCCTGTGAGAAACTGGTTTTCATACAAGGTAAGGAGGTATGGTGCGAACAAGAGGGGTAGTAAAGAGGAGTATATCATTATCTGTGATTCAGCTAGTGAGTTAAGGAACTGTTTTACCTGGTGATGCAACACCAGAAGATAGAGTGGTGAGGTAAAGGTACTGGAAGGGGGTGGGAGAATGCCAGATGAAAGCTAATAGGTGCTATTAAAATGTAGGTAGATGAATGGGGGTGGGTGGAATTATCCCAGATGAAAGCAGATAGGATTTACAAAGTGGGGAATTGGCTATAGTACTATAAATTTAGAGGTACTGGGGGCGGGAGGGGAGTGAAGAGAGCCCAAACGTAGCGAGGGCGAACGTAGCGAGACTATTGCAGTTTACAAGGTTTCCCAAGGTGTCCTAAAGCTATAAGGTAAATATTATAGCTCTTAATGTAAGAGTCAATTTACTTAAGTTACAGGGGAAGGAGGCATACACTTTAGTAGAAAAAGAGCCCTATGGCTGACCAATATGGTGACCTGCTTAATTACACAGCACTGTAATTGAAAGCTTAACAAATGCTTTTTGTGTGTGCAACCTACTCTGTTTAAATGATGAGAGAAACTGACTGCAGTCCTGTAGACACCGTTTTGTAGGGAACTGTAGAGTTCAATCCGAGTCACACCAGGTCAGCCAAGGGGGGGGGGGGAAGAGAGAGGGAAATCCTAAGCACCTAGATTTGAAAATGATGCCTATTTCAATTGATAAACATTACGTCAAACCATGCAGTTAAGTAAAGTTTATTTATTCACCTTTAAGCTCTTGTAGCTGGTCCTTTTTACATATGTAGCATTGCTATTTATCATCTGAATAATAGGGTTAGCATTTACTACTGCAGGTTAACCTGAATAATAGGGTTAGCATTTACTACTGCAGGTTAACAATTTGTAAGTCCTGTCTTCACTTAGCTAGATCATTCCAACCTATTAACATTGAAAATATTAAATGTGTATAATTTCATATTTGCCTTAATCAAGTGCAGTATGTAGCTGGACATCCATGGCCAGATCTAGACTGGTGACGGTACTGACATACAAAGAAGAATGTGGGGAAGTGGGCAATTCTGACAGTCTTCCCTGGGAATTCTGCATGTGTGTGTTTAAATAATAACTTATGTGAAAAGCATTTACCATGGGTAAGAGCAATGTAATGCACTGTGTTTCACAGAAAAAGTAGTAAAACTTGGCCAAAGATCTGTAAGCAGTCTGTGTGCAGTCTAATCTTGGGATGGATATGGACTTCTCGTACTCATAATAGCACTGCATACTCCCTTTATGCTCGTCACCACAAATTAACATATACAGATTTTTTTTTTTTTTTTTTTTGCACAGCAAGTATTTCATTATTATTAAGTCTGTTCAGCTTAGGAACAGACAGAAATGAGCTCTTTTGACAACTATGCAAACATGCCATTGGCACAGTTGACAAAGTAGTGTAAAGGAAAAGGAATCCAGCACATTCATATGTTCAAAGAAAAGAGAGAGGGTCAGCTTTGCATGTGGCAGAAATGCAGCCTAGTGACAGTCTACCAGGTGTGCAGGTGTCAGACAAAGGACAATCTGTTTCATTGTAGGAGGAGCTCTAAGTCCAACTAGAATTAGAGAGACTGGTACTTAAAAGAAGATGTATGGCACTTGCAACAGCCAAAAGAATGCAGCCATAGCTCACACCTCCATCCAGAGCTGGTAGTCTGGCTACCTCAGAAAAGTTGGGCAGTAACAGAGAAAGAAAAGAAGACCAAGACACAGTTGAAAGAGAGAGGCAGATGAAAGACGTAAGGTATAATTTGAAGTATCACTGGCAGATGGTACCAAAAGTTCTTTGGATGAGGAGCTAGGGAGGGTCAGTTAAGAGGATATGAGGCAGATTCCACTTTTAGACCTCGCTAGTCTTGTGGAATGTTGCTAAGGAGGCTCCTTATACTCAAGGGTAAACAGAACATGAGCAGTGGGATGATGACTGTTGTGCAAGGAATGGACCCTGATGGAGGGTTAGACAGAGACAGAAGTAATACAGCACTTGGTCACACTGAAGGTCTACAGACAGGCACATCTAGCCATATCTCAGGATCTTTCCTCTGCTGGATATATGGGTAAAATGTATACTAAAATGGCTGCTTATTTAGAAGTTTGATTAGCCAAGAATTGCAAATGACAGGACAGGTCACTGCAGGACCTGTGTGCAGCATCCAAGAGTGGGCGAGGCTGGCATCAACAACATGACTACTTTGATGACTTTGCCTGTTAGTGCAAAACCATGTTATAAGGTAGATATAGATACTGTGGGACCTCTGTGGGCACCAAGTTCCACACGTAAGAAGTACATTCTGGAAGTGATGCACTACACCACTAGATGCACGGTTGCAGTGGTTCTGTCTTTCACAGAAGCAAATAAGGTAGCAAATGCTTTGCTAGACATTATTAGCAGTGTGGGTTTCCCCTAGGGAAATGTTAATGGATAGAAGTGGCAACTTTATATCTGATCTGCTAACATTTTTTGACAAAAGTTTTGGCAAAACATCAATCACCTCCTTAACCCCGGGAAAGTTTTTACCCCTACTCCTTTCACATCCAATTCCTCTCAGCCCTTAGCTTCACAGTTCAAATCTCACTTTATCAACTCAATCACTTCCCTCCTAGACAAACAAAACCTACCCCTCTCAGTCCCCATCCCTTCCCCATCCCTTCCTCTAAGGAACAAACACTTTCTCCTTCAAACCTATTTAAACCTCTTACATAAAAAACTCCTAAGTAAACTAAAACCCAGCTGTCTTGCTGCGGACCATCTACTCGGCAGATTTCTAAAAGTAGCCACTGCTTCCATTGCCTACCCCACTTCCATTCTAATCATTGCTCAATCTCAGAAAAGAATGTGCCTCTCCTTTGGAAGACTTCTCACATCATACTTCTCCATAAGGGAGGTCCTTCTAAAGATATTTCTAACTACTGACCAATTGCCATTCTGTTTCCCATAGCAAAAATCCTTGAAAAATGTATACACCAACAACTTACGATCCATCTTACTACTAACAATCTACTATCTAGTTCTCAGCACAGTTTCAGACCTAAACATAGTGCTAACACAGCTCTAATAACCCTCACTGATATTATTCATCACCTCAGAAATGAAGGCCAGCTTGTCTCCTCAATTTTCCTGGATATGTCAAAAGCCTTTGACACCTTATCCCACCAATTGCTACTCAACAAACTTGCAACTTATTATCCAAATTCATTATCCCTTACATGGTTACGCAGTTATCTGTCTAACTGAAATCAGGCTACAAAATGGGAGAACAAACTCTCCCCTCTACTACCAGTAACCACTGGAGTACCCAAAGGTTCCACACTTGGTCCCCTCCTTTGTCTTATTTACCAACAACCTACATTCTGCCACCCAGCTTCCACTGTTATCCAATATACCGATGACTCCTCTTTTATCTGCTCAGCCTTTTCCATGCAAGAACTGCAACAAAAAATGCAAAAAGCTTTCCTCAACAACCATCAACTCATTTTAAATCCAAGCAAAACAAAATTAATGATTTTCACAAACAAATAATCAAAATACAGCTCTCTACCTCTCATTATTCTCTCCTCTAATGGCACGAAGATTGAACTTACAAATGAGACCAAGCTCCTACGAGTTATTATACATAAACTAAAATTTGACAAACACATCTCACCGTCAGTCAAGAAAGTTTGCACAAAACTTGGAGCTCTATATAGAGCCAAACCACACCTCACAAACCAAGCCAGACTAGCCACAGTTAGATCTCATTTACTTTCTACACTACTCTACTGCTCACAAATTTTCACCAATCTACTTAAGACTGACATTAATCAGCTAGAGTCCTGCTATAATAAAAGTGCTAAGTTTGCCACCAATCAACCCCATAAAACTCATCATTATTCTATTCTTCAACTACTTGGCTGGAATTACCAAACTTATTAAAATGAAACCAACTTACTTTTGCCCACAAAATAATACATTACCCCAGCAATTGCCCTGCACGCTCATCTCTGGTTCAACCAAACTTCAACTGTAGATCTTCTTACAGACTAATGCTTAAAGTTACCCAGTCTCATAACGATCATGGTGACTCCCTCTACTCACATAAAATAGCCAATGTCTGGAATGCTCTGCCTCAGCACATCCAAAACAACCCCAACTTATCCTCATTTAAAACAAGCCGAAGAGTTTATCTCAATAACAAACTGCTCTGCCCCTGTTAAGCTCCTGACTAGTTAGCTCTTTCTTATTATTTCACATCCTTCTCTCTCTTATACCAGTTTTCTCTTTTAAGCAACTAATGCTTTAAAATCCTTGCTGTTTTCCTTTTTCCTGATGGACATGGGTCTCTCTGCTGGAGCTTGCACACTTCCATTTTGTTATTAACATGTGTCTTAATGACTATGTCTCCCATATGCATATATGTTTATCATCTGTTTTAGTTCATTTTTTTATGATTTGTTCAATCTTATTTTAAATTTTGTTTGTAAATGTTAACTGATTGCACTGTTCTGGAGAGTTTCTCCCCAGGTCTCTGCTGAAAATGGGCTTCTTGCCCAGTCAGACTCTACCAGGTTAACAAATGTAAATAAATACATTTTCGGAAGCATTGTGGAGTAAAGCTTTGAAGGACTACTCAGATGGTCTGTAGACAGCTTAAACTATACATTGAAGAGCATTAACAATATTTGCAGAGATGTTCAAGAGGGAGTGGGACAAGTATCTGCCCCATATTCCTTTTGAATACAGGGAGATGTCACCTTTTGAATTTTTGCATAGTCACAGGGTAAGGGGGCGTGGACCTTAATTCAAGACGAGAAGGAAGGTGAGAGTAACTTCTACAAGAAGTTTGTTATGGAGGGTTTCCTAAACTTCAGGATTAGACAAAGGGAGTTAATGGGGATATCACAGGGAGTTAATGGGGATATCTCAGGAGCACCTGGCACACATGCAACAACAACAAAAAAAGCTGGTATAACAATATAGCCATTGCAACAGAGTATCCCATAAGGCAGTGAGTGATGGGACTTACACATGTCAATACAACCAGCTGCAGGCAACCTGGAAGGGCCATTCTCCAACTGGAAATAGGTGAGTGAGTTTAACAATCCCCTTACAAGCTGGTAACAGAGTTAGGAAAACTCAAAGAGGAAAGCAGAACAAGTTGAAAATGGAGGTAATCCAGGACTCCAACAGTAGGTCAGCCTCACCAGTGGTGCTGGTGTCAAAGAAGGATAGCAGTGCCAGTTTTCTGTGGACTACAGGAAGCTGAAAAATATATAACAGACTTTAGCTGTAAAAATAGTCTAGAAAAATTGTACTTTTTCAAATCAAGTGCTGAAATTAATACATAAATAAGAGTTCATTTATGACCTAAGAAGCAAATGCAGCAAAGAAAAGAAATTGTTTACAAGCACTTTCAGAAACTGCTCACAGAAATTTAAATAATGCTTTAGTTCAGACATTTACAAACCAGTAAAGACAGGGGTGGTTTGAATGTAATGAGCTTGTTTTATGCCATGCACAAGACAGATGAAGCTTAAGAGCAGCTGGATGGCAGCAGGCATAACTGTGATACTTAACTATGGGCTACTGTCAGTTTCACCGGATACCTTCAGGCAGGGATAGATCAGCATGTGTATTATATGTATTATATGTGATATATCAGCCAGTCTTGATTATCATCAAGAACTCATTGTACAGGTAGGCACTTTAGCTATGGTATGGGGACTTTATTTAGCCAGATTTCTGAACAGGGAGTTGAGTAATGCATTGTTTATTTCAACTACATTCTTCAACACATGGAGGAATCTTATGTAGCCATAGAGAAAAAAAAGTGTCTGGGCATAGTCTAGGCTTTACAAAAGTTGACAGACTGCATATACAGCAGAAAGTTCACTGTGGTTACAAATCATAGTCTTTTAAAATGGCAGCATACAACAAATGCGCAGAATGGAAAGCTTCTTAGATGGAATTTAGTCCTGCAGTCCTAAAACATGATAATTTAGCATCAGGAGGGGTGGCTTATGAGCATCTGACACACACTCAACAACAGCAAATAATGTACCAAAAGATTGCATCCATGTCAGGTTATTGCCTATTTGAATAAAATGTCCTCCCATTCGGTCTTTATGGTGACCCAGACACCTTCCAACAGTTAATGGAGAGGGTCCTTGCACTTCAAACTCCCTATACCATTGCATAGTTGGGATGGTGTAATCACACAAATGAAAGACTGACAATTTGTATGTACCTGAAATATGAGATGTTTCAACTCCCTTAAACAGGCAAGGTTTACCCTGAATGTCCCTAAAAGCAAGAATACCTGAGAGAATTGAGATGTGTGACAGGGAGGGGATTACTAAATATCAGAAAGAGAAAGGAGAGGTAGGAAGGGATTGGCCAACACCTCAGACCAAGGAGCAGGTCATTGTCCTTTTGGGCCTGGCAAGATAATATAGCAAATTTGTGCCACATTTTTCCATTATTGCCTGTGGAAACTGCATTTCAAAAACTAAACTCCACCCTGTTCTCGGAACCCATGTTGCCATCCCCTAATTTTAGCAAACACCTTATAGTTCATACAGATGTGTACAAAGTGGGGCTAGGCACAGTATCATCCTAAAATTTGGGTAGACAGGAGCATCCAATTTGATATGCCTTCTTATACAACTCTAAACATGTGTGCTAAACTTAATCCAACCATCAACCCTAACTGTAACCTTGCATAGTACATTATGATAAACCCTTTCCCTAACAGTGCTACTGCACAACACATGTACTCACAATCACATATGCACAATAGTAAATGTATCCCTTTGCCAAGCACTTACCCTCAGAAAATTGCACACACACTTCCCCTAGTGCCAAAACTTACAATTCATCCATATGATTCAGTATTAATTAACAACCACAAATAATCAGCAAGCAAGCAAAACTCACACACCTCATGAAAAGTCAATGTACCCACCATATCAACTCCCGCATTCATTACACACTTAAAAAAAAAAAACACAGTTAACTTCATCAGCATTAAGTGATTCAGTAAATTGAATTATAGCATATATATTTTTGTAATACAAAAATATTACCACCAATCTGCAGTTTTGCTACAAATGTACAAGAAAGACTAATTTGCAAATATGAACTGCTAGCTTAACTATACAGTAGAATAATACAATGATGCTGTAATTGTTTAAGAAAGAACATTGTGTAAGCATTTGAAGTAACATGTTTGCAAAAGAATTTATGACAGACTTCAGCCGAAGAATTGAATAGAAAGACTGTATTTCTTCAAACCAAATGTTGAAGTTTATAAATAAGAATTTGTTTATGACCTAAGAGGCTAATGCAGCAAAGAAAGGGACTATTTGATGAATTTTTAAAATGTATTTTCAGAAAATGCTGACAGAAATTTAAGTAATGATTTAATTCAGTCATTTATAAATGACTATGTTAGAAAGTAAAAAAGCTAGGAGGTGCTATGAATGCAAATAATTCATGTGGTGAGTAATGCAGGACACAGTGCTTGATCTCCTATCTTAGTAACTATTTTGGATCTCTTAAGCTGGCAAGCTCTTGAAGTTCTTGTGGGTTAGTATGTCAGTTTGTTAAACTAAGCCATCCAGTTTTACTTACTACTATATAATGGTGAATATCTGGAGTCATTTCTGCTACAAACTGTGCTATTGTAACTATCTTGTGAAGTACATTATCAGATAACGGTATTTAACATAGTGGGGTCATAGAGTTATTACACAATTAGAGTGACCTGAGCAATTGCTATTTAGATTCAGATCTAAAACACGGATTGCCAGTTTTCACAGCACATACAACGTTCTTCCTTTTGTTCATTCCATATGTAATCTGTAAAATTGGCATTATAAATGTGAAAGTAACTGGTTAACATATTTCCTAAAAGGAATATGATGCAGATACTGGTAGGAAGGTGTAAAATTCTTAAACTGATAATGTGCTGCATTTGGGAAAGTGTACAAAATCAAAATTTCTGCAATACCCCTTATCTTATTTTATCTTGTGGTAGTCTGTGATTAGGATTATATTATTGTTAATGTTACAGTAGTTGTCTGTTACCAAGAAGTGTTTTTTTAGCAGCAGTAACAGAATTAAAACTAAGAAGATAGAATGACTGGATATGAATTATTGTATAATTAACAAAACACACAAAATGCAATTTTATGATCATCACCACAGTTCCAACTAAAGAGAATGGCTTCTTAAAACTAAGGATGTTGAACAAACTGAAGCCCTGTGTGTGGGTTAATACAAGTACACAGCTACCTTGTATTACTTAATTTAAAACTGCCTGAGAAAATTGGTAAGGGCAGATTGAGTAACTCTTACAGGAATACTCTTTTGGCATTATATAGCACTAACGGCAAAATATTTAAATAAATCGCGTAACATCCTACTGCTCCCATCTAGAAAACTACAAGTTATTATTAGTCACCCATTTCTAATATTTAATAATGGGCTAGGTTCACATGCTTACCCTTACATAACAACAGTACAACCTGTTGCCATTAATCAACAATGCGCTAGAATCAAGGAAAAAACAGTACATACTTTTATCACTGGTGACAGCCAGCGCCTACGACCCCACCACCCACCCATTACGGGTGCCACTGCATACAATTATGTTACCAAACACCTACCATCATCTACCATTCTTCGGCTAGACATTGTAGACGTGTTTCTAGATTGCAAAATTTAATGTTGTTTTCCTAAAATCAACATAAAAAAAAAACAAATGTTGTTACCCCAGATGATGTTGTGGGCGCAGGCAATATTGGTGGGAGTCTGTCCCTTTCTTTTTCCTTTTCTTCCGAAAGATGGGAAGAAAAGTTGTCATTTGTCAATTTGCAAGTGAAAAACATCCTTTCTGCATTAGAAAGCGGAGTGGAATCCCGTGTCAGGGAGTTTGACAAAAACATGTTTTGCTAATATTCAACGAGTTGTACAGCTTGATGCTCTGTGCGTAATTATAGGTTTCATAAAGCTGTTTCCAAAAACCAGATTAAAAATCCTGGTCACTGTATTAGGAAGCATCCATCCTTCTCCATATCCTTTACTTTCTTGTTAAGCAGGTGAGCTAAATGACGTTGTACTTCGCTGTCTGTCCCGAAAACTTAACTGTTGACACTTCCTTCGTAATATGACAAAAACATAGAGAAAAGGTCTCCACCTCTCCCCCGAGTCACAGGGTCACCACAAAGCATAGCTTCAATAATTAGAAAAACAACAAACTAAAGCCTTTTATAGAACCATTTAACCCAGAACTACTCTACAACCAGTAGAGTGGGCGCCATGTTGTTGATGGGCTGTTCATAGAAACCAGCATAGAAACGGGGTGGTCGTACGGAAAGTTAAGAGCTACGTTTCTGCCGTTCTGATTTCATTCTACACCGGCCGATTGGTCTGACAGTTCCTTAAAAGATTTATGAATCGGAATGGATTTCGGATTGACCAACAACAACATTATAGACTTGGAAGCAGATGTCAGCGTTGCTCAGACAATATCTTGACTGATATTATATCAGTCAATTATATACATGCGACAAAGACTGTAAAGCTTATGTTGCTTTTTAAATAAAAAATAATGATATGCTTAGTGTGTACGTTGCTCTATGGTCTATTAAAACTATATAGACAGCTCATTTTTCCAAATCGTTCTGAAAACTGGTTCTTCATAGTGAATGCCAGGTGCGGAATAAGTGTTTAATAAGCACAACACATACTTTTCATTATTATTACGTATTTCGCGTAAATTGCTATTTTATAAGTGCATTAAGTAGTGTTCCCACTCTTTGACTAAGTAATGTCTTGTTACTGTTATGTATTTTGTAAATTGCTATTTTATAAGCCCATTAAGTAGAATTCCAACTGTTTGTAACATCTTCGTGCCATGCGTAATCGCCAATGTAGTATTTCGTTTTGCTTTTTAGAAGTGCAAGTTTTTTGTACAAACATCTGTTTTTGTATTGACCTACTGATAAAAGTGTACCTATTTATGTTTTTAAATCCTTTATGGATGAATCTAAAGCCCAGCTCCAATAAATTTGCTGTACTGGTTCTAGCAAGGTCCCTCCGTAATACAGCACAAATAACTGGTACCATGTGGGTGTTGTTAATAGCAGACCTAATTATGAGTGTACTGCTTAGGTGTAAGTAATTTGGCTAACAGCTACATCTGGTGGCCAAACACTTAACTGAAAAGCAGTAAACTCAGAACCGCTCAAAGCATAGCTTCAGTTATTAGAAAAAAATCCTAATAAATACTGAAAACGTTTTCTAACTGTGGCTGTGATTAATTTAAATTATTTGACAACATGATCAAAGTGATAATATAAAGCGGGTTTGGAGAAGTGAACGAAACGTGGGTGCCTTACATCTAGCCGTTCAGCTGTATAGCATATTTTGTGACTTGCAGATGGAGAGTTTTTACAGCTCCTTTTACGCATAAAGGAAACCTCTTCTGCCAACAGTTTGCCACTGCAAGTCCAACGCAGGGAAATACCGTCTGCCACGTAGACTGCGGTGATTCAGTTGAAACAGCTGCTGCAAGATTTTTTTTTTGTAATAATAATCTTTTTATTACAGTACCCGCTGGAGGAACATTTTCTAATGAAAATGTGCGATGCTTGTGCTATGCCAGGCCTGCTACTAGCCTGCGTTTTGGGATATATGTAAAAGGGCAGATCATGAACGTAATTTTACATTTCTGTCTATATATATATTTAATAGCTGCTGTATGATGTTAAATAGAGAGAGTAGAACAATACTTGTAACGTCAGTAGTGTGTCACAGCAGCACTTACGACTTCATTACAACAAATGTAACAAAAACTGCTTAATAGCAGCACGGTGTAACGTCACTAGTATTGATCATAGTTGATCATAGAGGATGATATTCGGGTCTGTGATCATAATCCACTTATGTGATTTTCACGTGGATATCCAGAAAAAAAACCACATTTTAGATGTGTGGTATTCTGAGGAACCTGTATCGCTTTTTAAGACTTAACTATTTTGTACATTGTTACACATTAAAAAGGTCTGATGCGCACCCGTTAAAATTTTTCTATGGTTAATTATACTAAAACATGTTAGATCATCAACCGAAGTATAAAGTGGCAATTATTATCCATGTTGAAAGCTTCCATGTTGAAGTTCTTGGAGTTCTATTACGGAACTCCTGCATACTACCCAGAATGCTTTCAACTCCACCAAAATATGGATGACAGCCACCTTTCTCTAATTTTCTAGCCCCCCCCCCCCAAAAAAAAAACTGATGTTATTCACCCCCAAGAAAAGTACCTCCATAAATAAGACAGAATCCATCATACACTCTCAAGACCACCATAGAAGTAGTACCTCATACAAAACTACTGGGAGTCATCCTAGATGAAAACCTTACTTTTGATCTTCATGTCCATACCTCTATCAAAAGGACACACCAAAAACTGGGATCCCTCTATAGACAAAAACATTTTCTTAAATATTCTTCCAAACAAACTCTTACCCACATCATTCTCCTCCCCTCATTCCTTAATGGTGCCCCACTCCTCACCAATATCCGGTTATCCCTAAAAAATAACCTAGAGTCCTATTACAATGTTGTTGTGTCTTTCGGCTTTTCCCAGTTAGGGGTCGCCACAGCGGAACTCCGGTCAGCTAATGATTGGCAGTAGATTTTTACGTGACGAGTTACCAGCCCTGACGCACAACCTTCAACAAAGGTATGCCCATTCACTCATGTCTCCACACAGAAGACGCTCTAGCTGAGAATCGAACAGGATGTCTTACTGTGAAGCAACAACGCTATTGCAGCACCACCACAGCAGTAGAGTCCTGTTACAATAAAATCGCCAAATTCACAACCAATGCCAAATATTCATCCCATCACACACCTAGCATAACACTCCCACATCACCTAACATACCTGCAGTAAACCATAGCACATACAATTATTTACAATCCATGAGAGTGCCCAGCCCTATCTCCAGTCCTAACTCACTACCACCCAAATAGATCACTCATATCTGAAAAACAATTTCTCCTGCAAGTTGACAAACCAAAACTCCCAGCAGGTCAAATGCTCTACTCCTTCTCTATCGTCAAGCTATGGAACATACTCCAATTAGCTATTAGGATTGCCAGTCACGTCTCCTCCATCAAAACAGTTCTGAAGCAGCATCTCTCCACCTTCTGGCACCGTAGATGCACTAACTTCCATCTTCCCAAGACTTGAATCCTCTTCCTTATATCATATCTCCTTTTTTCTCTACTTCCTTCCTCCAAAACTTGACTCCTATTACTTCACACATCTCTCCTAGCACTAATCTCTCACTACATCTAATACATCTACCTTTAGGCATTTATTCTAATTCTACCTATATTAATCACTTCCACAGTCACAATAGAGTCTACTCTAGTGTACACTCACATCACAATGCCTTGTGTTTTTTACATTATTTCTTTGTACCACCTACATTTTGATAATGTACTTTATCTATAATGCATGTTATGACTTATGCTTCTTGTTAATAAAAACTGTTCCAATATTTTGTAATTTTTATACTAACTGCCTTTGTGGAGCTTTTCTCCCCGGGCCTCCACTGAAAATGTGTTCTTCTTGGCCCACTGGACTTTCCTGGTAAACAAATGCCAATAAATAAATAAATTTAGTGGGTGCTCTATTTTTCCAATTTGTTGTACAGTGTGAGAGTCTGCGTTCCACATTGTGGAGCTGGAAGGTTGAGACTATACTTCGGAAAGGAGTGGAGTGAAGCTGGACAGTTGAATCCTGACATCCAGGTTGAGAGCACATAAAAAGTTGTTTGTGACTTCACAGATACAGCCATAATTCTTTTTTTTTTTCATGTAGTCCAATTACAGCCATAATTCTTTTTTTTTTCATGTAGTCCAATTGCACAAAAAAGTGTAGGGGTATGAAGTGTTTTACAGCTTTGAAAGTCAGAAAACACTTACCACTGCCATACAAAGAGCAACAATGAAGTGCCCCCCTGAGAAATTAATTGCCTTGCTGTTAGACTTTTCTCTATCACACAGAGAACAAAATGTGTCAGAGCTAAGTGTTCACTAGCTTTTGAAACTGTTTAGATCCTTCACACTGTTCTGTAGTGCCCAACATTGACTTCTGTTATGCTGTAGCATAAGATTAGAGCTTAACAGCATGGATACTTTCTTACATGCAAGATGTACTTAAGCAAACAATCTTTATGTCAAATTTGGAGCATAACTGTAACACTCGGTACAATACAGAGGCGTCTTATTTTATTTTATTTTACATTTGTTGACCGGGCTAGTCTAGCTGGATATATGTCCATTTTCAGTAGATGCCTGGGGAGAAAAGCTCCAAGCATTAGCAGTGACAGAGATTACATTAATATAGTAATAGCCAAATGAATTACAGCACATTGTTACATCTTGAACCTCATTACTGCAGCACCACAGTACCTGAATGTCAGTAGTCATGCAGGACAACAGAATCTAACAATAATGCTGAGGTTCAACATTACCTGTAACATTTCATTAGTACTGCAGCAAAATGCAATGATGATATAACTAGTGCAGCCTAATAGCTATATACAATAGTAGTTTTCTGTATGTTTTATGCATTGATAATGCCTGCAAAGATGGGCATTATAGGGAAATGTACACTCATGGATATTGTGAGGTCTGAAGCTGTAGACAGAGTGCATCCCCACCACTGAAAATTGCATGATTTCCTTTTAACACCCATATTGGAGAGAAATATTGTGCTCAGATAACCATTTACTTGTTAAAGTCTTCTGCTTTTCTTTTATTATTTGTGTAGATATATTTTTGATGTAAAACAGTTCATTCTTTCATACCTCTCCAGTGCATTGATTTAGGTATAGTTCTATGACTTTTGATCCTCGGATTTAGCCTTACTAACCTAATCTAACTTAAAGTTAGGTCTGTTTATGGCTTCATATTTTAAGTACATAAACAAACCCCCGGATTTACTAATCTTCTGTGCAGGACTAGCTTAGTCCTGCATGGAAGTGGCCGATTAGGAGCAGGACGACAGCGCGCCATGCATATTAATGCAGGTGCGCTGCCTGAGGTCCTAATCTTAGACAGAGCATGTAAGAGTGCAGGGGGCATGTCTGAGAGCAGAGCTGTCAGAATATACATGCCTCTGCAATGAAGAACATCAGAAAGCCCTAAAAGAATGAGCGAGACTGCTCAAAGGTGATCGCATACCCCCAGCAACATCCCCCCATGTGTACAAGAGCAATAGTAAACGCAAACAATGTAAAGTATTTTTAATGAAACAGATTAAATTTAACCGTAGGTGCGCAGGTTTGCCCATCGCTTAGCTACGGTTAATGCAGCTTAAATGGCAGAAGAGGATAAAAAGGAAGATATATTCAAATGAAACAGTATAGCAATAATGTAGTGGGCAGAGCATTTGCCTTACGAGCAGTCATTCCCGGTTCAAGTCTCACTGTAGCACATTCCATTTTCCATGTCAAATCATGTTATGACCAATAGTTTTAGTTGTATAACCTACTAAATAACATATTTGTGAACTGGAGCACTGCATACAAATGGAAGATAAAATGTGTAATGAATGATAACTCCATACAGCTTCCAAATCCCCCACCTTCCCAAGAGCCATTAGACATTACTGTCTAAATTAGTGCAGTGGTAGGTGGGAATAAGCACTAGTAAGCAAGTGTAAGCATATTTAAGCGGGAGTAAGCATAATTAAGCAGTAGTAAGCGGGTTTAAGCCTGTTTGCATAAGGGTAAGCAATGCGCACATAGGTTAAGCAATATGGAAGCTAACTCTCTGTAAGCATATTTAACCGAAGGTTAGCATAGTTTATCCTCACGCAAACCCGCTTATAAGTGCTTAAAAGTGCCTTAATCACTCTGTATCCAACAGCTGCTCTTCTGCCCAACAACAAAATAAACAGCCTTGGAGGTCTTGAACCCAGGACCCTATACACTATAGTCAGAGTAGTTAACCACCAAGCCATCACAACAGTACATAAGATTGAGGTATCACAAAACAAATCCTCACTATAGTAAAATCAAACTGAACATGTGAAAGGAATCAGTATAGAGTCATATGCTCTATAACCTACTACATAACATAAATATGTGAACTGGAGTACTGAAGTAAGCCCAGATGTGAGATGTAATTGTAATAGAGTGTTGAAGTCCCATATTAAACACAAGGACCCCATACAGTGTATGTACACATGAATCATGGATACCAGACATATATATATAACATGTAATGAATAATAAATCAATGTCAAAAAGCAAATATAATGCAAAGTAAATATTAAGCAACGCTATGCATTGCACAGGCCAGCTTAGTAGGTGTAAGCAATGTGTAGGCTAGCTAACTCAATTTTCCCAGTGGTATAACCCTTTAAACAATGCCAACCTTAGGTAAGCAGGTTTGCCCATAGCTTAGCCTTTTCAAAACAATCCAATCACATTAAAGTGTGAGAATTCAGCCCTACTTAAACCCAATAGGCAGGAATACATCTCATAACTGGTTGTAGCTTCCCCTTGCAGGCACCATGGCAGAAAAGGGAGAGGGAGTGCACTTTCAGGTGCAGCACTGGGGCATCCAGGAGTCCAGAGTCATGGCAGGACTCCTTGTCAAAGACCATGAGCAGAGACTGCTGCAGGGCCAGTACTAGGGTTCCCAATATAAAGCAGAAGCCTGGGACCATCTCACCCGTGACCTCACCATTGCCACTGGTATACCCCAAACTGGTGAGCAGGTCAGGTATCACTATGCTGACCTGAAGCAGTGAAAGGGGGATCTCTTGGGTCAGTGGATCCAAGAGTCTAGGACAGCAGGAGAGGTCCCAGCTGTGTGTAAGTATCACTCCACCACCTGTTTAATAATTGCCAGCTCATGTATAATATGGATAGGTATGGCTAAATATTCCTCTTATGTCCTTCACAGTGGCAAGTGAGTGGGCCCTGAACCAGGAGGCCCATGGATGTCGCTTGGAAAGGTTGTGACATGAGACAGGTTAGTAATACTCTTGCATGTACTGTCATAGGAAGTGAATTTAAAAGTATTAGTAAGTTAATTACCAATATGAAACCTGTATTGTTTAAGGCAAGTACTGCATACTCTAGAGAATATGGCAGGAAGAGTCTCATATAGGTTGTATGTAAATAAAAGCATAATAGCCTGACAATAAAGGTCTAACTGCTGGACTGCATGTGTTTACTCTGGCATCATATGGTAATGTAGATTTGCAATTACTTAATAGTACCGCTATATTAAGCACTGTTACCCACACTGTGCAACATAAATTAAAAATGTACATGGAATGTCTGTATATGACTGGTGTAATCCACAGAGGTCAGCTAGTACAACTGGGAGAGACACAGACAGAAAAAAGTGAAAAGACGGACAACAAAATCCAAATAGCACACACAACTGAGACGTGAACTGTTGTATTTGTAGCACACACAGCCATGGATCAAATCCTGGGAGTGGTAATAGTTTGCATACAGAATCACACCCCACAACTGAACAGATGTGTCCAGAATGCCCAGTATATTGGCCCATATCTGCTGCCTGCCACTATGTCTCCCCTGGGAGATCAGTGGGATGATCTCAGATATATAGGCTGCAAACAAGAAATACAACTGACTGTCACACATCTATAAGAACATACAAGTCACTCTAGCAACTCCCCAAACTGTTATGAGAGTAATAAGCCATGTATGTCCTAGCTACACCCCCATGTTGTCAAGCTGTGACCAGAATGTATACAGTAACAGAGTGAGATGTATATGCATAATACTAATGTAAAACTGGTATTTTTTGTGGCAACATTCAGGTAGTGCTAACAAACATTGTTACCACAGGTACATCAGATACGAACACTGTGCTGAGAAATAAAAGCTTGACACCCTGTACTGGTACTGTTTACTCTGGTATTGTATGGCATTGTGAATGTTGCAGTTGCTCTGAATAATAAGGTATCACTGATCACTGTCACCCACACTGTGTTACATAATATAACTGTATAGAAAATCCTGTATAAGAGTGTTGTAAGTCACTAAAGGTTGAAGAGGGCAATTGTCTACATATGTCCCTGTTCACCTTCATGTGGTCAAGACATGGCCAGAGTCTGTGCAAAAAGAGATGGACAGGTATGTGCATAACATCAACCTGGAATCTGGGAGTATGTGTAGAAACTGTTAGTGTTAACAAACAATTCCTCCAGAGGTATACCAGGTAAGAGGTGTATACTGCAGGTAAAACCAGTTCATGTATATAGATGTCAACAGCCATATCACTGTCCAAACTGAGACAATAGGGTAGTGTAGTAATACTTGTAAGGTACAGATAGCACTGACTAGGAAAGTAATGCGAACTACAGGAGTATACTAGTTTTTAATTGACATCTCCCCCCCCCCCACACCATATCTCCAACAATACACTAAATACCCAACTCAACTGGTAAGTGATGACTCCACTGTAATGTTGAGACATATGTTCTATTTTGTGATAATTATTTAAATCTGTTTCTATGCATGTGCTATGTTGAAATACTCCACAATTGGTGGCATGGTGCCATCAATGTACCTGCATGATGTTATTACCACTGTGGTCCCATATATGCATGTGTTCCATTTGCAATGCAACTGTTTCATATCTGGTGTCTGGGTTAATGGGAATATCTATGCATGATGTTATACCTAATCCTGGAATGTGTTGACTATTACTAACCCACATATGTTGATAGACCATAAACACCATAGCACATATGGGAACGCAGGTCCCAGCGGACCCACCTGTCCCACCTCATCTGGCCGCGGCACTGGGCACCAGCATGTCTGGGGCCAAACCCGGGGCCTCCTTGTCTTTTGGTCCTGCACCACCATTGGGTAGAACTGTCTCAGGGGATGGGGCTCGCCCCCCCGTGAGCGGGTGCAGACAGGAACCTGTCACCAGTCGCCGGGTCCGGGTCGTGGTGCATAGCGAGCTCAATCAGCACTTTGGAGATCTGCTACGCCAGCTTGAGGGCCACGTGTCATGACTAGAGAGTCGGCCTGGCTCTCTGACTCAGCCCCCAGCGCAGCCACCTTTGAGCTTTGAAGATGCAGTGTGACTGCCCATGGGTGGGGATCCCAGTCCCACTGTTTCCACTTGGGGGCTCATGGGCTTCCGATTTCCCAACACCCCTCCCCATCAAGGTGTTTACCCCCCACATGTGTCATATACTGCTCCTGTATGTGTCTTGTTTGTCTTGTCTGTTGACCTACCTCCCCAAATATACCTACTATCCCTCCCCAACATCCCACTCTCACCTGAAAAAAAAGGGCAATCTGTTCCCAAAAAAATATTGCCCCATACATAGCTGTCCACTTCACACACATGTCCACTGGACACATGTAATCTAATCTAATTGGCATCAGAACATATTATTGTTGTCCTCACCCCTCGCTCAGGGGTTTGAGTGCCCAAATCTACCTCCATATTCAGTGTATATGCACAGCTGTTGCTCTAGAAGAAATGGGCAGTTATGGAACTTCCTTACACCCTCCTGCACATCCCTAGCTATTTTCCCCACTGTCTTTCCCCTCTTTGTGCTCCTTTTACACAACTTTCCTATCAACCCTTTTTTCTTTTCTTTTAAAGAAATTAGCATGGGGGAAAGCGGGGGAAGCACTTTTAAGCAGCAGTAAGCGGGTTTAAGCCTGTTTGCGGGGGGATAAGCAATGCCTACACAGGTTAAGCACTTGAGAAGCTAAATCAGTATAAGAAACTGTAACTGGAAGTTAGCAGTGCTTACCTCCATGCAAACCCACTTACAGCTGCTTAAAAGTGCCTTAATCACTCTGTATCCAACAGCCCTTTTTCTGCTCAGCAGCAAAATAAACAGCCTTTCTAAGGCTCGACCTCATGACCCTGCAGAAAACTTAACCAGAGTGATTTACCACTAAGCCATGTCAGATATACATAGCCCTGATGTTTTCACAAACATATTATCCAGCCCAGTCATTCAATAGTACAGGAAATGCATTTCAACATGTAGAAGTATGTGTGTGTGTGCGTGTGTGTGTGTGTGTGTGTGTGTGTGTGTGTGTGTATGTATATTTAAATGTAAATAGATATAACATATCTATACATGTATGTATATATATATATATATATATATATATATATATATATATAAATAAATATAAACATATATATATATACATATGCATACATCTATAGATATATATGTCTACATCCATATGTCTATATACATATATATATATATATATATATATACATATATATATATATATATATATATATATATATATATATATATATATATATATATATATATATATATATATATATATATATATATATATATATATATATATATATATATATATATATATATATATATATATATATATATATATATATATATATATATATATATATACATCAATAAATATATGTAAGCATAAACATATGTAAACAACACACCTGATACACTTGTAATAGGTGGCTCTATCGTCAGGCACACTGACATCCCGCTCACCAGGCTGAACAAGGAGAGGGTCATGGTGAGCAGCCTGTCGGGCGCTAGGATCCGCCACATAACACAAGCACTCAGGTCACTCCAAGGCAAGTACAAATATGACTCAGTCATTGTCCATGCTGGTGTGAATGACCTGAGACGTACCTCCCTGGACTACATGAAAAGAGACATAAAGGACCTCTCTGAGCATGTAGCCCAGGCCGGTATGACCCTGACCTTGAGTAGCATCTTACCCTCACCAAGAATGATGCCACAATATGAAGACAAGATGATCAATTTCAACAATTGGCTTAAGTACTGGTGTCATTCAAAGGGGATCCAATGCCTGTCAGCTTGGGATGATATGCTCGACAAGCCACGATGCTTCGCTAGGACGGCTTGCACCTGTCACCCCTGGGCTTTGGATATTGGCAAAGGCTCTTGCTACCCCATAGTGCCTTTTTAGGCAAGGCTCAAAAGACAAACCCACCTCCATAGGTATCACAAGGGATGAGAAACTAAGAGTAATGCTACTCAACGCCAGAAGTCTAAACCTCAAGATGCACTTTTCGATACTCTCCTTAGCATGGAGAACATCGATATCTGTGCAGTAACAGAAACCTGGTTCAGGGCTCCCGAGAGTACCCCAGCTACCAGGTTATACCTCATACCATGCTTTTGGCCCCAAAACTTGGACGAACCACAAAGGAGGGGAGTATCGATATTCATCAAAGATACCCACACCTCCAGGTTGGTGGCAAAGCACGAAGCATCAGAGACTATCCATGTGCAACTAACAGTGGGTAAAACTGCCTTCCAGTTTATAGCCTGCTACAGACCACCCTCCCAAACCCAGGAACCCCACTCGGCCTTCCTGAGAACACTGGAAAATATGAAGGTCTCTCCAAACACCATTATATTGGGCGACTTCAACTACCCAAACATAGACTGGGAGCATTACTCTAGCTCCAACACCCTAGCCCAAAGGTTCCTAGAATTTATAAACTCAAATGCTATGGAACAACTTGTTACCACTCCCACAAGAGGGGAAAACATACTGGACCTGATCATCACCAACATGGGGACTCTATGCTCCGGACCAGAAGTGTATCCCTCACTGCTAAGATCAGACCATAAACTAATCTCACTGGATATTCACATCCCGACCCCACCCCCTGCCCAGAAAACCACAGTGAAAAACTTCCCTAAAGCAAATTTCACACTCCTCAAAACTGAGGTGGAATCCTTCAAAGCCCCCGGGCCTGTGGAAAATACGGCCCAGACCGCAGAATCCTTTATAAACGCATTCTATGAACACCTTCAGGAATGCATAGATCATGCGATCCCAAATAAAACCAAGACCCAATCCTCCAAAGGCAGACGTCCTGTCTGGTGGACCCCAGCCATAAAGAAACTATACAATAGAAGGAGGAAGCTACTAAATGATAGAGCAAAATCCCAAAAAGGGAAGGCATCACTGATCAGTATTAGCAAAAAACTACGGGCACACATAAAATTGTCCAAGGCCAGCTTTGAGAGAAAAATTGCACAGGACACTAAGGATAATCACACGGCTTTCTTTAGTTATGTTAGGAACCTGGGTGGTAATTCCCAGATATGCTCAGAATTAGTCCAAAATGACAAAAAATACACCGAACCCACAGACATTGCCAACATCCTAGCTGACAGGTTCAGTGCAAACTCCCCCCCCTCCCCACCAAAAGGGCAAATATCTATCCCAGCAGAGTGCTGCCCCCCTGACATCTCAGATGCTCAGGTAAGAGCCGACCTCTCCAAAGCAAAAAACACAGCATCAATGGGACCAGATGGTGTCCCGGGCTGCGCCCTACATGAACTCCAAGAAGAGCTAAACCCAAACATAAAACTACTGTTCAATCTCAGCCTTACTACAGGATATGTGCCCAAAGAGTGGCATACAGCAACAGTGGTCCCTCTCCATAAAGGTGGTGCCTCAACGGATCCTGGAAACTATCGCCCCATAAGCCTGACTAGCTTGGTCTGCAAAGCTATGGAAAGGATCATCATGGACCTCATAAATAAAGATATTGGGGACCTACAAACACTGTATCCTACCCAGTTCGGCTTTGTTAAGGGCAGATCCTGCCTCTTAAACCTGGTTGATTTCTTTGAAACAGTCACCAAGGCCATTGACGAGGGGAAGGTGGTCCACACAGCCTTCCTGGACCTCGCAAAAGCCTTCGATACAATACCCCACTCGGGCATTATAGATAAGCTCATCAGCTTAAATATAAACCCCTATGTCACTAGATGGATTGCAAACTGGCTCAAGGACAGAACCCACATGGTTAGAATTGCTGGAGGCATGTCAGACTCCAAACCAGTTACAAGTGGTGTCCCACAAGGCTCAGTCCTGGGACCTCTCTTGTTCGGTATATATTTCTCGGAGGTACAGGTCAACACAGAAGAACTGTGGCTGACCAAGTTCGCAGATGACTGCAAACTGGGCGCCATAATCGACTCTCCAGCCGACACAAGCATCCTCCAAAAGGGCCTCATAGAAACAGACAACTGGTGCCAGAGCCATGGCCTCAAGCTAAATGCCAAAAAGTGTATAGTCATCCCCTTTGGCAAAAACAAAGTGCCCACAAATTACCACATATGTGGTAATCCATTAAGTACAGAAGAAGTAATTAGGGACCTGGGGACCCAAGTTGATAGCAATCTCTCATTTGACAACCACGTGGCCAAAGTGGTTAGAAAAACATTTTATATAGCCCACCTAATCATGAAGGGATTCACATCTAGATCAGGAGGTCATCGTGCCTCTTTACTCATCCCTCATCAGGCCCATAATTGAGTACAATGCCCTTTTTGGGATGTACCTTACCAGACACCTGCAGCAACTGGAAAGACCCCAAAATACCTCACCAAGAGGATCAAAGGGCTCAAACAGATGCCATATGCTGCCGGTTAAAGAAACTCCAGCTCTACTCAGTGGCATACCGCCTGTTCAGAGGCGATCTGTGCCTGGCGTATAAAGCCATGTCCAACCCGAATTAATGGACATGCTGCACCTCAGAAAATCCAAATCCCATCGAGCTACGCGCTTGAGAGACTTGAACCTCAGCACTGAAATAAATAGGACGTGCTGGAGGGACAGATTCATAA
This sequence comes from Protopterus annectens, assembly GCF_019279795.1. Lineage (NCBI taxonomy): Eukaryota > Metazoa > Chordata > Ceratodontiformes > Protopteridae > Protopterus > Protopterus annectens. The sequence goes on along the minus strand of NC_056748.1, from coordinate 867,044,048 downwards.
CCCAGAGGCTCCCTTCACTCTGGAATAAAATCCCAGTCCAGGTTAGGCAGAGTCCCTCATTGACTCTCTTCAAGAGGAATCTTGATGAGTGGATGGGAGATCGTAGGTTTACCCCGGGTATCACTTCTGTGTCACTGTTAGACAGAGGCACAGTATACTAACCTCGAAAAAGGGCATAGCAAAATAAATTTAAAATGGGTGGCGAAAGCCAAACACATTCTGGCTAGGCTTATAAATGCTCTAGGGCAGATAGCCTAGTATGAACCTATGAACCTATATCTATATAGGTATATACAGACATATACCGATAGATATTAAAGAGAACATAACAAAAACAAATATGTCCACGTGCACCGTTAATGGGGGTGAGGGGGACCAAACAGCATATGTTTTGTACTTATAGATATCACCCCCCACAGCCAAACATGTCTGCCCTGCAATACAATACCACCTGTTGCAAATCCCATAACCAGGACCTGACACAACATGGGCACAAGATGTTAACAGTACTCCATACCATCTGTATGATGTCAACCTGGTATCAGAAACATATCATGCAGTACAGTCAGGCTACCATAGGGAATGTGCAGTGTGGAAGCAATCAACATTCATAAGATACATATACACAGACACATATATGCTGATACATATATATGTATATATACATATATATAGATATATATGTAACTACACACGCACACACACACACACACACACACACACACACACACACAGATATGTATAGGATGATACATATGTAGAAGGTGCACACAATACGGAACAGCCACTATGCCTACAGTTGCCACCTGACCAACTGGACACTGTGCCACCCATACAAATGCCAATTGTTGTCTGCAACATATACCCACAGAGATGTCAAAGGATATAACACCACACACAAGTTTGCATACATGGGAAAGCTTTATTTGTGTACTATTACAGTTGTATATGCCATGTCATATAGCTGTTTAGACTCTGACATACATATAAACAGAGCAATGCAACTGTGAAACAGTTATATTAATACAGTAGTCTGGAAAGGTAGACATATGTCACTGTCCAGGCCGAGGACTTCAAGAAGTACAATAGTAAAGGCAGACTGGCCCACAGGATAACACTCAATCAACAGTAAGTAATGCAGATGTATAGTCCACAGCCTCTAACTACACTCTGTACACAACCCCTAGGGGTTAAAGACCTCAGTTGACACAATGGGATGTATCTTTTACATAACAAGGCATAACTGACACCATCACAAACACACTGACAGACAGAACAGTCTGTATGGCAGGAAGCAGTAGGCCTGCATTTACCCAAGGTGTATTGAATGGTAATGTACATCCACATACCTTAAGGCGGCTTCCCCTGATACCCCCACATGTTGTAGTAGCCTAGGTTAGTTATGGTGCACCCCCCCATAGACTGAATAATACAAGACTATATACCACCATTACATACACTGGCCTCTGGAGTGCATAAGGGCACACATGTATTATGCAGATGACGGCCACATGTATATGGACCCGACCCCACAATATGTGTGGGAGCCACAACAGCAGTGGACTGATGGCAGGAATGGCAGCATGACATACTCACAGCCCACTACATAACAACCCCTGACAGCATGTTATATGTACAAAGCCTGGTATGTAGGTGGAGGACAGAGGCTGGAACACAGGCCCATATGTGAAATACTGTTGTCATACATTAAGTAAGTTGCTGGTGTTACAGGATAGTCTGCAACATACCCTTAGTCAGGAATAGGTGTGTAATAGAGTTACCTGCAATCTGGCCCTACATATACCCCCCCCCCCCAATATCAGGCTGTGTCCATATGTGGCACCTGTCTGTGTTGTAGCAAGGCAGAACCGTGCAGCTGTGCAGGAAGGTGTTGTGAGATTGTGGACCTGATGTCTGGATGCACCCCATATATAGGTATGCATATGTGTGCATATATATATATATATATATATATATATATATATATATATATATATATATATAAATGTATATATATATATATATATATATATATATATATATATATATATATATCTACATGTAAGTCCACAAATATACAGATACCCATGTGGAGACATATATATAAACACATATATACAACATCATATATATCTACACATATATAGATATATACCTATATGCACATGTCTACATATATACAAACACACACACACACACACACACACACACACACACACACACACACACACACACACACACACACACACACACACAAACATATATGTATGCAAATACATGTCCCCTATATTACCACCACAGTGCCACATGCTATGTGTGATGGAACAGCACACATAGCATTACACACCGATATCTACAGCTGTCAGTGTGTGCAACATGGACGGGTATGCCACATGTGACCCCTTGTTGGGACCACATTGCCCTTGTCTGTGAAGTATGGAATGGGAATATGGGGAAGTATGGCAGGTATAGTTGTGGAGGTGGTCAGGGTTGGTAGATATAGAGGACAGCCTGCAGGGGTGGTATGTGACACATGTGGTGGGTAAACACCCTGTATGGTGTGTGTGGCCTATCATGTGGATGGCCCAAGGGCCCCAATATATACACAATGGGAACAAGCCTCCCACCCACTGCTACTCACAACAGCAGTCCATGTCCAGAAAGTGCCTGGCCTGGAGGCTGAGCAGGATAAGCATGTGGGCTCTGTGAATGTGTACTGGGTGCCTCAAGGTGATATAACACATCCCACATGTGTCTGTGGAGCCCATTATGGAACAGAGCCTGGACCTGACCTTGGGGACAAGATCATGTCTATGTGTGCCCCCCTGGGGGGACAACATCCCCTGAGTTGGTTCCACCTGAAGCTATTGCTGGACCAGTACACGAGGAGGTCCCAGAGTTGTCACACATGTGATGTGGCCTGGTAACATGGGCAGATGAGTTTGGAGAGGTGGTTCTGCTGGCCAATAGTACATATACACACTATTGTGTCACTGTTATAGAACATATGTTGGTATTAATAGTCTACACAATCCTGGAACATGTCCAACAGCATGCATAGATAACCCCAGTAACACAGAATAACAGATGTGCAGCAACCACATAGCAAGCATACCACAGGCATATATGGAACCATAGAGGCCCTGACAATGGCATGCAGGTGAATAGTCTGTAACAGGCCAGCAATGATAGTATCCACACAGGGAACATGGCCACATGCACATTGCACAAAGTGTGGTACAATACAATATCCGCCCCACTGGTAGGTATGCTGTAGCCATACCTATTGAGTTGTGTGTACAGTTTAGTGTCACTGATATGGTTGGGGGGTGACAGTGATGTGTATTAAGAACTGTGGTAACCTAGCTGCATGACTTGCTCACACCTGTGTCCATCTTTAAGTCTTACAGGCAAGATGTCCCATAGAAGGCTTCTGGCATACTCAGCTGCTGAGAACGACATTATTTTGAACCACCTCATATAGCACTACCCTGTCTTTTTTGGCCGGGCTGCCCATGATCAGCAGGAGTGGACCACCCTGTGGAATGACATAGTTCACAGGGTCAATGATGTCGGATTGCACAACTGAAGTTATGAGCAGGTCTGGCATCATTGTTCTGACCTGCTTTGCAATGCCCTTCAGTGTGCTGCTGCAGTCCGGGCAGATCACTTTGCCACAGAGGGGGGCATGCCATCCATCCCCCCTGACACGTGTGGAGGAGCTCCTAGCCAGCCTCATGGCACCTGCCCGTCTGCATAGCCATCAACTGCTGAACACCTTTGTGGAGGTGGGTGCTACCCACACACTGGCCGAGGAGCATGCAGGTAAGGCCACAAGGTACATCAGTAGACCACTGTTGCGTATACATCCGCATCTGTACAGGTAGATCATGCATATCTGACATGCCATAGATATAGTTTGTTGCTGCATAGTAGTGATAAACAGATGTGCATATGTGGTAGTATTGTGGACATGTACTGTTGATGTATTGTAATGCTGCACCCACCCTGTAGCAATGCCACAGGTGTGGCCACTGACATTGCATCTCTCACCCTCTTATGTAGGTCCCTCTGGTATACCACCAAGGCAGCAGCCTGTAGCTGGTGAGTATGGTTTATGTATATGCTTGCCAATACACCGGGCATGTAATGACTATGGTGTATTCCATGCACACATCTAACACATCTACCTAGAATGCATGCTATACATGTGCACTTATTGTTGCTGTTAAATGTACGGCATCACAGTGGTGACCATGATGGGGTATTGGAAGGGTATGTAAGACAACTGCAAGATAACTAACATCCTGTCATTGTGGAATGTGTCCACAGGAAGTAACATAATGGTGGGAGACATGGCCTACAGTAGGGACATGTTTGGAACAACACCCATATACAGTGTGACACCAGTGTATACACCTGTAGGACAATGGCAACTGTTGCAGAGTTACACTATGGCATAAAGTATTACTGTGGTCCACATTATCAGCTGGGACTAGGCTGTAACATGTGGTGTTCAGTGTATGGGACACTGCAAAGTGACACACATGTGTAGGCTTTACTTGTGAAGCATCTGCAAAAAGGCTGAAGGTGGGGGGTTAGCATGACACACCAGTGCACTGCAGCAGGGATCCTAAGGAATATAAGAATGGCTGTATCTGCACATAGTCAGGTTCAGGAACTGTGGCAGACATAACCCTACCCCCACAGCAATAGTGACCACAGTGTGTGAACACCAAGAGATGTACACATGGGTAGACCTTGCAATCATGCAGATTAGGGAAACGTGTAGAGAAGACTTACCATACACTGGCAAATGCAGATGGCCCATGCTAGTATACCCCTGCCAGGAGTAGTGACGGCTGTAGTACACTTAACAATAGGTGCAACAAGCCGTCATGATAAGGGTGTGCACACATATGCCTACATGGAGTGTATGCATCATGGTCAGCATCTGCATACCTAACACATTCCGTAGACACTGCATGTGAATGTACAGGACATATGTCACATATCGGGCTCATGTACTGTTAAGATATGCGGTGATGTGGTCCCATGGCTGATCAAGGAAGGGTGTGTCATATCAATAAGGGTGTGTACACCCCCATAGCCATGGTATGCTCTGATGGTTGTCAGTGTAATAGTATTGGATTGGTCATACATGGTCCACTGATGTTGAGAGCTGTAAATCAGACATCAGGCATTCACAAATGACATCTGTCCACATATCATCCCAGGTATGTGCTGCTGAAAAACATAGGGGCTGTGAGCATTAAAGCTGACATAACTGACACAGTATCACACATTCAGCAATGGGTCATACACCTGTGAGGTGTGGTGCACAGTACATGGCAGGGTGCAGAACAGGTGCAAAGCAATACTGTGTATATGGGTGTAGTGGTATCCCGGGGAAGGGGCATCACCTAGTGACACAGCACATGCATCACACACATGTATACTGTTATTAGCATGGATTGACTATAGCTGCACTGCATGATGTTGTGTACCATATGTTATGCATGTTGATAGATGGGTAATAGGAGGACTGTGTGTACTTTCATTGTGCAACCTCACCTGTATGTGTGTGTGTGTGTGTGTGTGTGTGAGTCCTGGTGGGTAGTTAGCCTGTAGGGTCAGTCTGGTGAAGTGAAGGGAGGTTGATGCATGTAGGATGCGTGTGTGCATGTGTGTGTGTTTGTGTGGGTGGCCATGTATGCACATGTGTGATTGTGGGGTTGTTCATACAGCAGTACCTCCCTTTGGGATTTTGCAGTACACAGACATGACTGACACATTACACACCAGAAATACATGTCATGTATGTAATCACAGGACAGGTGATAGTATAATAAGGTCTGTAGCATAGAACAGGCATTGAGAGGTGAAGGTAGACACCAGGTATACCCTTAATACTGCATTCAGCAGAGAAGTGACTGACAACCCATGTATGCAGCACTACAGATGCATTGGGGAATTACTAGTCAGCATCAGGGAGTGTATCCATATATTACAGTTGTCACATGATAGGCCGATTGAACAGCAAATCTGGCATGTACTGAGCAATACATACACGACACTCCAGTGCGTGATATTAAGAAGTGAACATAGTAGCCCACACATATAGGGGCCATGCTCATGATGTCCGGATATACACAGGGTGAACACTGAATGACAGCAGTGAGGTCATCTATAACCACTACACAAAGGTCAGGCAGGTAATGTAGTAACAGGTCTTGTGTTGTGATCACTTGTCTAGGCATTTAGAGTACTGATATGTTAATGAGTGGTATCAATGAGTTCATGTTACCAAGTGTGATGCAGGATGGGGAACGCATGGAAATATACATGGGACTGTCTGTAAAGTCACAGACAGGTAGGTATTATGGTGGTGTGTGTTTACTGTTATGCAATGCTGTACCAGTTTTAAAGTGTGTTTATTGTTTTCCCCCACAGGTGGTGAGGTGGGTCAGGGTCCCTCCTACAGGCAATCTGATGTTGGTGTCCATACAGACACCGAAGATGATGGTAGTACTGTTGAGGCACAGGTGTGGTTGTCAGGGGCCCAAACAGTGCCATCATTTGACATCCCCCTTTTAGCCACCCCAACTCCTCACACAGTTTCAGTGCCTATACATACCCCATCACCACTGGTCATAGTGGAGGGACAACTGGTGTTTGGTGGCAGTGCACAGGAAAGTGTGGTAACCCTGCCTACTGTGTCTGGTCACAGCATGCATAGCCGGATGTCCGGCAGGGCACCACATAGGCAGATGTCCCAGGGTGCTCATGGTATGGCCGCTGGTCATCATACCCCTAGCAGACGTGACACAGCTGGTACCAGCAGGTGCATGTTTCAGGCTGTCATGGCGATGCAGACACGTATGGAACATTACACCAGTCAGGGCCTGAGGCTGCAGAGGGCTGCTCTCACATCTGCAAGTGACAACTCCTGTGAACTGACTGGTGCCATCTGCAAGTTAACTGAGTTCATGGATAGATGGTATGGTGAGATGATGGCCCTCATCAACCATGGTCTCTCCGTGCTTGAATGTGTGGTGGGAGTGCGGCGATGGCCTCGTGGATGTAGGCCAGCAAAGCCAACAGCTGGCAGTCAATGTGGACATGTTAGGACACCAAGGGGCTCCCGTAGTGGCAGTGCCAGCCACTGCACTGCGGGGGGCGCTGTCCACACCACACCACAGCAAGCCACAAGTACGTGATCCTGGCCAGTCCCAGGAGGGACCTGGTTTCAGCGGACATTTGTCATCATCAGGTGAAAGTAGCACATCGAGGCCTGTACCTGGATGTGCCCATGGAACCCCTGGCAGGCACAGTCCACGTGTCCATGGCTGGAGGCAGTGAACCGCACACCCTGCCAGGTATGGTCTGCAGCTGTGCATAAACACCTGTGTAGGGCAGCCACATGGCAGAACTGTGTGCATGCATACCCACACATTATACAAACACACCTAGGGCAACCCCATACCCACACACAACACATCACCATGCCCAGTTTACCTCATTACACCCCTCACCCACAAACCAACAACACATCCTGTGCATATGATGATACCAGTGCCACATCCCTGTCATCCATACCATCAATGCAGGGACAGGCTAATATGGTTCTGATGCACGCAGTGACTGTACTACAGTGTACCATAGTACTGCAATGTAACATGTTGTAAGGAGTAAAGTGTAATGCACATATGTCAGGTAGTGTAGCCATCCAGCAATGATGCATTATAGCTGTTAATAACACTGGTTGATCTATAATGTTATCCATTTGTGTTGTAGGTGTACATGTGTCAGTATGAGCATGGTCTGCAGTCATATTCCACAATGGGGTATGGCACTGTGGTGACACCATGACAGTAACATATATGGGGTACAGTTGAACACATGTCACAGGTTTGTTTAACAGTTATTGCCTGTGCCACATGGACAGATGTCCCACTGGGGCATGTATAATCTGCAACCTGATGTAGACCCATCCACATACACACACACTCTTACTTGGCAACACTGGAACTAGACTCCTACCTAGGTATGTAGTGATACTGACGTGTGTGGCTACCATTGCACACACCACACAGAGTTTAGGGTGAGGTGTGTTCCAGGTTACATGTTACATGCAGAACATCCCCAGACATGTACAGTATGCCAATGGGGGATGTAATGGGTGTATATGGACAAAACATAGTGTGACATACCTTCATATACACATCAACAGATACATAACAAGCAGACACACATCCGAGAGATGTGGGCCTATTGCTGCTAATTAACTTGACCGTGTGCCTAATGTGTTACAGGTAAGCTACACACAGCACATGCATAACTGGCCTGGATTGTGGTATCAGTTACCTGTATGGTTGGTGGTGACAGTGGTAACCATAATGTAGTAAATGGGACATATACCGGGTGTACCTTGGTGTAATGACAGTGTACACAGCACCCACATCCCCCACTGGATATTGTATTCCCTAAATCCCATGATGACACTCTGACATACCCACCATCACACATTGACCATGACTGCGATACAACCCATTGTATATCCCAACAGTGGTACTACAGGGATATGCATCTAATGCACATGCCACACACATAGTAGGGTGTTGCATTGTCATGCTTCACCTATGGGCAGCAACAACACTATCTGTACTACTGTGTGGCAATGGGTATTGTAATAGGAGTATGTGGCCTCGGAATGCTGTACCCTACAGGTATGCAGACATGCACACATACACACACTTGCCAGAACACAATGGGTATCCCATGCCTATCAACCCATTTGTACAACACTGTTGTGCTGGTACTGCAAGGCTCATGTAGCCAGTATGGAGAGGAGTTAAACAGGATACATGTAATATCCCATACAGCAGCAGCCACAACGGACTATGGCAATGGGTGTTGCGGTGGTTGTGAAGGCCTTCATGGAATTCCCAAGTACAGGTGTGCTAACACACAGACACTGCTATACTCAGTCATGCACACATATACATGTGTCAGTAGTGGGGTGCATCACTGCAGGTGGTCATAGCTGTGTACCTAGCTATTGTCCAAGGAGAGATGGGTTGTGTATAGGATGTGTGTACAGTGGTATCATGCCACCTGCCATGTGGCAGTACACAATCTATCAACAGACACTATTGTGGTGATCCTCAGCGTGAGAGTGACATGCATCAGCCAATCCTCCAGGTGCCTCCTGCACATGGCCACTGAGGTGATCAGGTTGACATGTATGCAACATGCATTACAACACATGGTTAATGTCTGTGCTGGAGACCTGTACCCAAGCATGTTCTGTTGACTGTGGTAGTATAGTGGAGGTACCCGTGGCATGTGGTGCTTACAGGGTGTAATCTCCAATATGTGCCAGTTCTTACACAGCTGGGCAGACATGTCAGTGTCAATCAAGCTTAGGTTGCCTGTACATATCCCAGCTGGATACCTGCCATCTGCACATCTGTACAGGGGCTGACAGCCATCATCTTGGCAAGTAGCTATACAGTAGGATGAATGTGTTGACAGATAGATGTTTGACAACAATATGTATGCCATAACTACATGTCAAGAGCCCTCACTAACATGTGCTGTACAGACGGTAGTCTACAGTTACATTCCACATGTCAGATCATTACCCAGTAGGGGTTATATACTGTGAAGCAGCTCACACACCAGTGATACAACAGGAAGGCCTCAGAGTCCAGTTATGCCTGCAGGTGTGCCTGTTGTCAATACTACATTTAGCACTCTATTCTTGCCTTGGTAAGCACTGTCAACAGTAGTACCACCATGATACACTACATGCCAGTGTAACAGCATGTACTCTGAGCTACTACCCCTGTATGTAACACATTCACATGGACAACAGTGCTGTACAGACCTCATATTTGTCTGTGTCCCACACATGACACTGACACCCCTTGCTACTGTAATGACAGCACATGGGTGGATGTATTGCACATAGCATTGCATACACTTATTACAGATGTCATTACCCTGCTATGTTATCAGACTGGGTGTGTGAACTGGTTACCAGGGTTAAGCCATGCTTAGCAGATATCAACATTGCTACAATATAACAGCTAAGCTGATTTGCACACTGGTAAGTGAAACCTAAACTGTGTAAGTGCCCGTACGTTTACCCACAGCTTAGCACTGCTTAGCTTTGTGCAAACCAGCACAAACATGCTTATAGCTGCTCATAACTGCCTTAACCACTCCGTATCTGACAGCCCTTGTCCTGCCCAGCAACAAAATGAACAGCCCTTGCAGGTCTTGAACCCAGGACCCTGTACACTATAGTCACAACACTTAACCACAATGCCATGACCACTGTGAAGACAGCTGTTGTTTTTCCAATATATCTGTCAATACACATATTGATTAGCATTGAACAATTGCCTTTACTTCCACAATTGTGTAGTACTTGTTAGTAATATGCCTGTTTCATCACGTGTTGTTTTATCATAATGTACACATAGCAGATACATACGGTGAGATACATCTGGGAGGATATACACAACCGTGAAGTTTACACATGACAGGAATATGGATATATACATATAATAGGTTGATATATGTCTACATGTACATACACATGTATAGTCATACATATGTCTGTATACACATCTGTATAGTGCAACATATATATGGCCATGTGTACATCTCTTCATATGTACACACATATGTGTGTATATCTATATATATATATATATATATATATATATATATATATATATACACATAGCTATATATGTATGCACATCCTATGTGTACAGATATGCCTATTTATGTAGATATATATGTAGGTATCTATAGCTATATGTGCATACATTTCTATTCTGTTATACCTATTACTGTCAATATATATATATATTTATATATATATATATATATATATATACATATATATGTAGATATCCATATATATATATATATATATATATATATATATATATATATATATCTGTATATGTATAGACATATATTGCTGTGTATATGTATATAGCTGAGTGTTTATATATGTGTATATATATATATATATATATATATATATATATATATATATATGTACATATACATATCCATCTAAGTATGTTGATATGTATATGTGTATATATATATAGAGAGATATGGATAATTATATATACATATATGTTCACTATATGTCCTGTACATAGAGTGGAGCCCTACCTCAGCCCCAATAGTCCCAACCTCTTAGTGCAAGGGGATGTCAGGTATGTATTGCAGGTATATATATATAAACTATTTCTACTGTAATAGGGGTTGTCTTCACAGGCATGTTGTGTGTGGGAAGTAACATCTGCTTTTGACATGTACTCCATTGGCTACTGACGGACATCCTAAGGGCATCATAGTACAGTACCCCTGCTAGCACAGTAATGATCCTGTGGACTACAGCAGAGATATGGCCAAGAAATGTGGACAGTCTGACACACTCTGGTCAGTCCAGAGGTATACACAGAACCCCTTAGTGCAAGACGTGGACCAAGCCTGACAATGTGGATGTTAACAGCCATGTAGATGGGTATATCACATAAATAATGGTATACATTCTCTCCCATATGTTATGCATTCACACACTCCTGTCTGTCCTGAATATGATAACCACTGGTACAGTGGTTCCATGGTCACATACTGCCCACTAGTTAGTGACATACATCTGTACAGCATCCCACTGCTTTGCCTGACATACATGACTGTTATGGCGGCCTGGCAGCAGTATATCTGGCAATTATCTGGACATATCATCACACTGGGTAAGTACACTAAGCTGCTAGGCATGTAACAAAGCACTGTGCAGGCTACAGGCAGACTGCTGCAACACTGGCCTACATTTCTTATAGGGAAATGCACATGTACCTGCATATATAGCAGACTCTACAGGCATGCCACAGCACAGAGTAACAGACACCTGTGTGAAAGTGCATAACCACAACCATTGTGAACACAGCCACATATGGTAAGCTAGTGTAATATTACAGTATATGGACTGTCTGATCAACACCATCCTCATATGTGCCACTCACACACTAACCCCACATATACTGGGCCACTACACAGTGTGGTCCGATGCCTGTCTGAGGTATGGGACATGTGTGTGTTTGGCCCTACAAACATGTAAGCCAATGGGGTAACATACAGTGAAGCAGCATTGGATAGAACAGGACCAAGAACAATGACATCTACCACAGTCTGTACACAGGCCAAGGTACATATTCACAATACACACACTGTCGACAATCACCATATGTACACAGACCTCAGTACTATACACACAACCACAGAATGCCCAGATTATGTCCTCAAATATAACCCCTACTATACATAACATGTGTAGCAGTCTGATATCTCACTGGCTTGTTATCAGATATGATGTCAATAGATTATGGTGTACTGAACATATGCACCTCTTACTGCATGTCATATGTACAAAGGTTGACAGAGTTGTGGCTGGAGGCACATACACAGGGCCAATATTGACATGTTGCTATGATAACCTCATACATTTACTGTTGTAACAGGGTTTGTTGTAACACATGTCCTATGAGGGATATGAAGTCAGTAACTCTCATGGCTGTCACCATGTACTGACTGCAATCCTCACACTATGCTTCTGCAGTTCACAGATAGGTGCTCTGTGAGTAAAATAACAGACAAAAGGCACCACACACTGCCCAGTCTGCAGATGACCCTACAGATGGGGGTTTCCTCAGACACACAGCACTGTCATTACAGGTATTAAAACATGTAGACCAGCCATATCCACACACACATCCTGTTAAACCAGCATTACTCCAAATGGAGAATAGCAACACTTACATTCTATAATCATGTCAGGCACACCCCCTCCTGTGTGTTGGCCTGTTTCTACAGTGTATGTTGTTAGAGGTAAATTCCCAATCCATCTGTGATGCTGTTTGCCAAACACCAGATCTAGGTCCTTCTCACAGTGAATGAAAAGGCCCAACAACAACATGATGTTCTTAGATATTTGAGTGTGTTTCCATGCAATTGCCGATGGGAATGTTACCACAGCTGTTCCACATGCAATCAGCTAGAGGAGGGCTGCAATTCATACAGAGGCCATTAGCTGATCATGAACATCACTTACAAAACACATGCTGCTGCCTAAGCAAAGCAGGTGTAGTTCTCCACATCCACCAGAGAGGGAGTGAGAGAGGCAGACAGAGGCAAGGATAAGTCAGGGAGGGGGTGGGAGAGTAAAACCTAAGCATGTTTGTGTCACACACCTACCAGTACAGGGTATCAAACCCCTGACAGACTGTGTATTGCTATCACATATCTATGCAGTTATTGGATGCTCCACATAGCTTACATGTTGAAGAGCTCTCCAAAGGTATATGTGATGGTGAGTGACATCTGCAACAGTGATATGGTAGCAATACAGTAGGTGTAGTACATGTGCCTGTCCCCATGAACAGGTGTCAGCATCAACACAGCCACACTCTCTCTGGGACTCACACACATTGACACACTTGACAGGGTCAGGAATACACTTCCTCACTAGTTAGTTTGCCACAATACAGTACTGTGCAGGTATCACATGCACCACAGGGGTTATCCAGAGGTTATATGGGCAAAGGGTATGTGGAGGTGTCTGACATCAGACAGCATGCTTCAGTATGACAGTGGGGGTTGTAGTGAGTGTGTATGTGGTCAAACGCATCATACACCACACACACAGACACAGGGTGCCAGTACTGACATGCATGCGTGCATTGCTCCAAGGGTTGCTAACTTTGTCTGCCAGGGTTTGATGTCACATGTAGGGGTATGGATTGCCACCCCAGCCTCTCAGCTATTTCACATCTGTTATCCTTGTAAGGTGGACATTGTGACATATAATAAGGTCACTATATAAGAAATTTGCAAAACCCGCTCTACAATGAGTCCAGTTGTTACACACTCACAGCCACCTCCACACAGGATACGAATGACAAACACAGACACACACACACACTCAGACACACACACACACACACACACACACACACACACACACACACACACACACACACACACACACACACACACACACACACACCTGCCATGTCTGGGATTAGAACTCCTACCTAACTAGTTTACTACACTACAGCATTATGCAGTTATAGGATGCGCCACAAAGATTACTGGAGTACTCCTTCCCTAAAGGTGTATTTCACAGTGAATGACATCAGCAGGCTTGCCAAAGTAGGGCATTTGAATTGTAGTGAGTGTGACTAGCCTAAAAAGCATTGCTCCCTACACAGACATAGAAACACACACACAAACATCCACACTTGCCATGTGTGGGAATACAACCCCTGCCAGAGTACTATATCACACTACAGCATTACCCTGTTATAGGATGCACCACGGCGATTAGTGGGCTGCACCTTTCCCAAAGGTGTATTTCACAGTGAATGACATCAGCAGCCTTGTCAAAGTAGGGCATTTGAATTGTCGTGCATGTGACTAGCCTAAAAAGCATTGCTCCCTACACAGACAAAGAGACACACACAAACACAAACAGTTGCCATGTCTGGGATTAGAATTCCTACCTAACTAGTTTATCACACTACAGCATTACGCAGTTTTAGAACGAGCCACAGAGATTACTGGGCTACTCCATTCCCAAATGTGTATTTCGAAGTGGATGACATCAGCAGGCTTGTCATAGAAGGGCTATGGGGAGGGCAGTGTGTGTACATGGGCCATAACCCATTCATCTAGAGGTTGACACACCACATGCAGGCACACGCAGGGTTATATTACGCAGGTACATGTATACAGCTGCTAGATGACTACTGCTTTGTACAGTCATGTTGCACAGCTAGCACTCACACCACATAGTCTGTAATGCCGACGGATACCAGTGGCTACTTTCTACAGTGAGTGACATTTACACTTCATGTGGTTGCAACCATTTGGCTGTGTGCTGGGTGGGACAGGCCTCAAGATGGATGGCTCTTTGTCACAGTCACTCTCTTCCACAAATCTATGTAAGTCTACTTTTGGCATATTATAGTGTGTTGTCCTTGGATATATGTCTGTATTCCTATCCAATGTGTGTGCAAAGCATGACTGGTGCATACTGAGGGGTGTATGCACTAACATCTGCAACTGTCAGATATGTATGGGCTAATGTTGTTTGCAGACATGGGCTTCATTTGTTTAAGTGTGTGAGCATGCCCAGTATGACCTTTCAGTATGTTGTTGTCTGACGTTGCCTTCATTTCTCTGTGTGTGAGCATGCCCAGTATGCCCTTCTGTATTGAATGTGTGGATCTATTCCAGGTAGTTTGCACTCCATTGCAGACCTTTTTGTTGTACACCTACAGGTAGCAAACTCTTTCTGCAGGGTATTCCGTTGATCATTTGGCAATATGGGGTCAAACTGTACAAGGGATAGTGTGTACTGTACGTGATGGTGTCTGTGCTGCTTCTGCTACATGGTACTGGTGTTAGCAGAGATATTCAGACATGTGTACTGTTATGCACTGTGATGTTTTATGTCCTCAAGTACTGTCAGATGGGCATTCTTGCTCACAGTGATGTCCTGGGGAACAAGGGTGAATGCAGCTGTGTCCGTTATTGTGGGAAAACGCCTACATATTCATGGAAAGTTATGCCATTCTGGAGGGGGAGCTGCAGACACTTACTGCTGGGTCTGTGTATCCAGTTCAGCACCTTGTTACAGTGCTGGCAGAGGATCCCATACTTTTACATCCATCGACATGACAGTATAGCCTTATTTTTCTGTGGCAATACCTCACATCTGTACAGATTCACACAGGTTACCTAGAGGCAGGGGTCATAAGTCAGGACATTATCCCTTCTGTGGTGTATGGGAAGGTTTGTAGCCACCCATTTATGTGTTTGCAGCCAGGGATAGTGTGCGCACACAGCTGTGTGCTGGAACTTGCACATTCCATGCTTCCTATGCTCCCACCCCCCTCTATTATTTTATCCTCTTCCATACATTATGCATACATTCTCTGATACTTTTCCTAAGGTTATAACCTCATCACAGCTGTGTTATGGTGTTGGTCCATAGTTCATGCAGTGGGACATGGTGGACATGTTACTGTGATTTGTCCACATGGCCTTGCATATGGCTTATGTGGAGTGTGTTATGTTGTTATTTGGGTGTTCATGACATACCATGCATTGGCAGTACATGTGAGACACAGGCCTTTGGCAGGGGCCTGTTGGCCATTTGGTGGTGATGCGGGCCAGCTGCCGCAGGCTGTTGCATCCTACAGTCCAAGACTGCCATATGGTATATTCCCCTGGGGTGAAAGGGTAGATGTGCTAGGTGTTCATGCCAATATTTTCTATCAGTATTGATCAGGTGGTGTGGATGCTGGCAGGGTGCTACCTACAGCTAGGGACACACCTGCATGGGACACCTGCACTGCATACTGCATTCTTTTGCTATTGCCATATACAGGTGGGGTCCTATTGTACCCATTCCCAACAGCAGGGATACAACCAGAGAGGTACCTGTGGGTGGTGACTGGATGAGCTGGATGCATGTGTGCTATGGACATTTCATGCATCTGACTCACAGATATGCATGGGGCATTCCAGTTATGCTGGCATGTGCAGGCACATCAGCTGTTTCTCAATACATCAGTCCTATCACCTTTGTGATCTGCAAGTGTTCAGGCAGACGACACCAGTATTCCCTACTACAGTCCCAGATAATGTGATGTATACCTGTGTGTACAATTCCAAGGGTGTGTCCATTTCACAGTTACACATTATATACTGTATGTCTGGGGTAATTTCCCCTGTGTTGTTGTTGTCTTTCGGCTTTTTCCAGTTAGGGGTCGCCACAGCGGAACTCCGATCCGCTAATGATTGGCAGCAGATTTTTCATGGCGCCGAGTTGCCAGCTCGACGCCCAGTCACACATGTCTTTTGGAATGCCACTTGACCCGCGGAGAGGGCATGCAGACTCCAAAAGAAGGCACTCCCCGCACACCAGCTGAGAATCGAACGGGAGAACCTCTTGCTGTGAGGCAACAATGCTACCACTGCAACACCATACTGCTTGTATATCTTGCCCAACAGCCATGCCATGTCACTCTTTCAGATGGTGACACATATTACCATCATACATTTACAATGGCTTACTGCTAGCATGTGTTATACTGGGGTGAATTGTGTTTGGCACTGCAGTTGTGAGGACTTGGCACTGTCATCGGCAGTAGTGGGCAATGGCCAACAGGTCAAACCTCAACATGCATGCATACTGACCACTCTCACACAATATGTAACACACACCAACCTAATACACACATACCTGCATATTGTACAAATCCTACAATCTATCCTGCTACCTTGGCCACCTCTGGTCATCTGTGCTCCACTGGTATTATGCCTACACATACATGTTACTACATGTCTACATCGGATTGGGGGGGCACACCCGACTGTTACTACATTTCTAAATAGGATTGGGGGGGCACACCTGACTGTTACTACATTTCTACATAGGACTGGGGGGCACACCTGACTGTTTCTACATTTCTACACAAGATTGGGGGGCACACCTGACTGTTTCTACATTTCTACATAGGATTGGAGGGGCACACCTGACTGTTTCTACATTTCTACATAAGATTGGGGGGCATACCTGACTGTTACAACTTGTCTATATTAGATTGGGGGGCACACCAGACTGTTACTACATTTCTACATAGGATTGGGGGGGCACACCTGACACTTGTACACATTTGCTATGACTGTACTGGTATGTCAGGTACTCCATTACATTCTGTATGCTAACCTATCATGCTGAGGCATATCAGTGTACTACAGGTCTTAGGTTTGATTGATCTACATATCAGTTTCTGACTGCTTACCCTTCAGAACTAACATCCCACTGCCTGACCTGATGTAGTCTGTCTGTGTAGGCCTGGGGAGGGTGGTTATCCATAGCCACCATTCAGAGGCCTTAGCACAGCCTTTGTTTGTGTTTGTTTACACATGTCCTGCTGGCTGAGACTGTTGTTGGGTATGTGAACCTCCCTGACTGGCATGTGTGTGTCATATGGACACACATGTGGCCCAGCACATTTCCTGCAGTGGGTTTTGTCACCATGTGTAGTACTGGCTACTATGGTGACAGCAGTATTTGTTACAGATGTCATGCTGCCACTGTATGTGTCTACTATCTGCTGGCATACCATTCAGCCACCTGATTCCCTTGCATGCTCACATCCACACTATAGATACAAGTAACAACACATACTACTCCATTTTGCAATTGGTAAGGAGAGTGACTTACCTTGTGGGTGTGCCAATATTGAGGATGGTGCTGGAGGGCTGCCTATGTCAGATGCACATAGTACAATCCCTATACATGGTTGAGCACAGGTAGTGTCATGTTTGACATCCCTTTTACTGTATGTGTGAGTCAGAGAGAGGTGTCATTCCCTGGGTCCCTACTGTGTCAGTGTATGTGCTATTCGTTGCCTCTTTGTCAAAGCCAGGGCATACTGGGCACACCTCCATCTGCCTACTGGGGTAGGCTCAGGTTGTTCATCCTCTGAGTTACTCTGTGCCTGTGCAGGCCTTGGCATTGGTGGGGGGCTGTGGTGCCTTGCCTCATGCTGTTCCTGCTGCAGCTGTTTCCACAGGATCATATTGTGTAGCATGGCACATATGATGACAATCTGAGTACATGTAGCTGGTGAGTACTGCAAGGCTCCACCGGATGTGTCCAGGCACCGGAACCGTGACTTGAGCATCCCAAACACACACACTCTATTATAATTCTGGTCTGTGCGTGTGCCTCATTATGGCATTCTTGTTTGGGTTTGTGTGTGCATTTCTGATGGGTATCATCAACCATGGCTCCAGTGCGTAACCAGCATCCCCCACTAGGTGACCGTAAGGGATGTCCCCATTGGCAAATCTCTGATACAGCTGCGTCAGATGCCAGATGTGGGAATCATGATAGTTTCCAGGCCAGCCAGCACACACATTCATTATAATGCCCTGGGCATCGCACATCACCTGGCAGTTGATGGAGGGGAAGCCTTTGCGGTTGATATAGACCCTACCCTGATCACCGGGTGGTGCTTTGATGCATATGTGTGTGCAGTCTATAGCACCCACTACCTCATGGTGTTCTGATATTTGGTGGAAGAGAAACATATTGCTGGCCAACACCTCACGGGTGTTGAGGAAATATACGTGCTCACCGGCATGTGCTGACATGGCATCCAGGAACTGGTGGAATTCCTTTACAAATGCACACAAACACACATACACACACACACACACACACACACACACACATATATATATATGTGTGTGTGTGTGTGTGTGTGTGTGTGTGTGTGTGTGTGTGTGTGTGTGTGTGTGTGTGGTAGTAAAATGGTGGATCATGTATTCGGTTTACAACTGCTTAGATGACTGCATATGATCAACTAAGCAGATGATCAGCAGATGTCTGAGATCATAAAGCTTCTGGGTTTGGGAAATTTGTCCTTTCCCTTTGCTTGTACAATCTTGGAGTTGGTGTATATAATTATCAAGGGGTGCAGATGGGATCCCCCCAGCAAAATTAATGTTTTAAATTGTTTTTTAAATGCAGATTGTGTGCGTGCTGAGGCTGCTTCCCTCTGCATGCATAATGATGTGTTAACTACAGTGTTTTGAGTTTTTACTAGATCATGGGTATTTTAGATTAAATGTGGTACTCCCATATATATATATATATATATATATATATATATATATATATATATATATATACAGAGAGAGAGAATGTGTGCAGGTAGGCTACTGAAGTTTAACTTGACCTCTGTTTTGTCTTCAGACTTTGGTTGACAAATCAGATGGTCAGCAGTTGTGTGAGATCACGCAATCCCCCGGGTTGGGGAATATGCTGTTTCCTCAGGATTGCATTATCTCGCAGGTGGAATAAGTTATTAGAATGGGGCATATAACTAACCTCAGTGCATGCAGAGAAATGTGTGTGTGTGTGTGTGTGTGTGTGTGTGTGTGTGTGTGTGTATGGTGTGGAAGAACAACCACGGCAGGGCTAGCCACCCGTCATTGTAAATCTTGGCTCTAAATGATTGCCACTGTTGAAGTGGCAACTGATCCTATGTGCAAAAATGGGAAAAAAAGGGTTGTGGATGGATGGATTTGTGGCTCAAGCAGTAACTAATTAAAAAATCCACTAAGAAAATGGCAGGGCATCATGGAGAGACATTTATATGATTGTGGCTAGGAATTACACAAAAAAGAGTAGTGAGCATGTATCATGCAAAGGACTATTCACATGCACATACGTTACTTCACAATCCTACAAGATCATCAGGAAGCCATAATAAGTGACTCCTGGAATGTTTTCATGTACTTTTTTTGACTGAAGTGTAGAGAAAATGGGACTATAGAAGAGTTAGAAAAAGGGAAAAACAAGCAGAGGTCCTTACACATGGAGACAAGAAAGATAAGAGTGGGAGTGGAAAGAGAGAGGAAGGGTTTCTTTTTTGTTGTTCTTGGTTTTGTTTTGCTTGTGGGTTAGGTGTCCATTTTTTAAGTGTAGCTGGAGAAGAATGTAAGAAGAAGGCATGGAATGGATACACAGTAGAGGTATGGAAGCAGGCACACAAACATAAACATGAAACACAGACAAAGACCAATTGATGAGGTGCTACCACAAGTCTGAGATTGACAATGGAGATATTGACATACAGACATGGGAAGGACAAGTGGTGATGGTTACAAATGTAAGACAAAAGAAAGGGGAGCCCCAGAATCAGGAACAGTCTGGGTAAAATGCTCCTGGTCATGCTGCTAGGGCGAGACTCAGTAAGAGGTCAGTTAGCTCCAAGATGGCCAAGCCAGGTAGTTGTGTGACTCTGTAAGAGGTCAGTAAGCTCCAAGATGGCAGTGGCAGGCAGCTGTTTGACTCTGTGACTTGCACAAGGACTTTCTTCAGGTGGCCGATGCAAGCTACAAGTTGCTGATGCCCAAACTCCCCTATCCTCTCCTCCATCTCCTGCTGTGTGATAAATTGTGACACCTTGATAGCATTACCAGGGATAACAAGAGCACTTCCCTCTGGTGAGCAACTACCAAGAAGCCCTTAGGGATATCACCAAGTTGCCTAATCAGTATGATCTCCATCAAATGATGGACGGGCCAGTCTGGAGTTAGACTTGTGCTGATGGAAGAAGGAAAGATCCAATGGCAAGGTAGGGACAAAAGCCATAATAAAATAAGTAACAAAGGGCCACAGCTCCAAAGGCAAACTTTAATCTGTGAGCACTTTCGTTCACTCAAATCAAATGAACTTCTTCAGACATTTGATTTGAGTGAACAAAAGTGCTCACAGATTAAAGTTTGCCTTTGGAGCTGTGGCCCTTTGTTACTTATTTTATTAGTGCTTTATTTGTTGTTTTTTCAAGGGACCAAAGCCAAGCCATAGGCACTCTCATGACAGATGCTGCAAAAAACAGTAAACTCAATGGACAAAAATAAAACAACAAACATCCAAAAACAAAGATAGCAATGGGGCGAAAGAGTGACAGAAGATCAGTATACAGGTACTTACTAGTGTACTACACAGATGCAAGTACTCTACTATGCCAGGGCTGATACTGAAGACTATGTATTTATTATAGCAATAACCCACGCCTGGGTGTGGGTAATGCTGGATTTACCCACGGTTGGCGTGGTTTGGTCCCGAGGGCAAAGCCCGAGGGACCAAACAAAGACAACCGTGGGTAAATCCAGCATTACCCACGCCCAGAAGTGGTTATTATTATATTAATGACATTATTTAAGAAAAGAAATAATTACTTTTCTTAAATAATGGCATTGTATAATGCCTCTTTGCTGCCCTTCCGCAGCTGTCTGGTGTTCCGCGGCAGTTCTGATGTACTGTGCATGCCTACGCAGTACATCAGAGCTGTGGGCAAAAGCAACGGAGAACGCAAGATCTACGTTGCTTTTTACTGTCTCGCTATGTTAAATGGATTTAACATAGCGAGACAGGTTAAAAAAAAAAGCAACGGAGATCGCAAGATCTCCGTTGCTTTTATTGTCGCTATGTTAAAGGAGTTTAACATAGCGAGACAGCTTTAAAAAAAGCAATGGAGATCTGCGTTGCTTTTTTTAAACCTGTTTCGCTATGTTAAACTCTTTTAACATAGCGAGACAGTGTTTTATACTAACGGAAAAAGTCCGGGCGACCGGACCTTTTTCCGTTAGTATATTGAGGGATTTACAACGGGCACACTGGTTGGGCTGGCCAATCAGCGTGCACGTTTTAGAGGAGGCATTGTATAATTATTTATTTTACATTTGTTTACCGGGAAAATCCAACTGGACACAGGTCCTTTTTCAGCCGAGGCCCAGGGAGAAAAGCTCCACTTTTACTTAATAAGTCAAAAAATAATATGCAACATTATGAAATAATACATAACAATGCAAAACAATACAAAGCAATACAAAAATGTACAACATTATGAAATAACACAAATAATACAAAAGAATATGAGTAATACAAAATAGAAAAATATTACATGAAAAAAATGATAGTGGTTTGAAAAAATGTCATGGATTACAAGTACAGATCCTGGAATAACAAAGTGGTTATAGTAACTGAATAACATCTAGCTGTGTGATATAAACAAGCCAGTTAGTGGAAGAGAAAATTTACTAATCATAGCACTTAGGACAGATTGATCTGCTAGCATATAATACAGAAGGAAGTTCAGCTTCAGAGGCATAGTTAAGACATTCATATGAAATTACTAGTTTAGGAGGCAGGGGAATTGTGCTATCCCTAAGGGTTACAGGGACAGAGCCAGGAGTTTGACAGATGTGTTTTTAGGAGCTTTTTGAATTTTGGTATTGAGTAGTTGGAAGTAAGAGAGGTTGGAAGATTTTCATAATTTTGAAATGTAGTATGATAATAGTGATTCACCGGCTGTGTTATTTACTATGCAGACGTGTAGGAGGGATTTGTTGGAAGAGCGGAGGTAACTAGGGGATTTGTATGGCTGTAAGAGGTTACGGAGAGCAGGAGTTTTATCAGGGTGATGGAGAATTTTGTGAGCGAAGGTTAGTTGATTAAAGTGAAGTAGTTGAGGTAGTTCAAGCCAATTTAATTGTCTGAGAGATGTGTAGTGATGTGATCTGTATGAAGCACCTGTTGCAAATTTGGCTATTTTATTGTAACAAGATTCAAGTTTGGCAAGGTCAGCTTTACGGAGGTTTGTATGCATTGGGGATGCATATAAGAGAGTAGATAGGAGGTGTGTTTGGGAAATAATGGATTTTGTGTTATTAGTTAGGAATTTATTGTTCCTGTAGAGCAGACTGAGTTTTTTGTGGACTTTTGTAATGGTTTGCGCAATATGTATATCATATTTCAACTTGTTGTCAATTTCTACACCTAGCAGTTTGGTGTGGGTTGTTGGGATAATGATGGTTTTATTTTTGGATAAGATGCCAAAAGCTGGGGCGGGGTATATAAACTGAAATGATTGTATTGGGTAATGTGTGTACAGGTGTCCAATGACAATTTAACCATAGCTGGGGGTTGAAAGGGTATGACTACACCTGCAGGAAGGTGATATTGATTAATAGGTGTGTGTATGAAAGAGACCCTGTGGGTATGTTGCATGGGACAGAGTCAACCATTTATGTAGTCCAACATGTCTGTGACACCACTGTGGTGTACCAAACACAGACAAGCAATTCTTGTCAACAAGGACAGCTATCAGCAGGTACTTGCCAACCACTGTAATTTAATTTGCTGTGTACAAGAGCACAGACAAATGGTGCAGCAGAAATGTCAGTGATATGTCGAACAGAGGTGGCGCTGGCTTGGAAATAAGGCAGGGTGATGCATAGTCAAAATATTGACATTCACCTCCCCATTTTTCATCCAGCTAGAATACGGCAGTGTCCACAGTGCAAGAGTGTGGCAACATCCCCATATGTCAGGGACTGTGAAGCACTGGGTATGTTGTCCAGATTGACAGATAGGCATCACCCTGCAAATAAGCAATTTAAGTATCCTCTGAACTTGTAGATTGTGCATGTGGGTGTGCAAAGTAGGTTCATATACATATATAGATATAAATAGTGTACACACCTCTGTTAAAATGCCAGGTTTTTGTGATATAATCACACTTAGCAGTTTGACCACAATAAATAATTTCAAAACGTTTCCCACCTTTAATGTGACCTGTAACCTGTACAACTCAATTGAAAAACAAACAAATCAGTTAGGAAAAGAAATATAAAAAATAAAAAACATACAATAAGCTGGTTGCATAAGTGTATAAACTAATACTTTGTCGAAGCACCCTTTGATTTAATTACAACATTCAGTCTTCTTGGGTAGGAGTCTATCAGAATGGCACATCTTGACTTGGCAATATTTGCCCACTTTTCCTTGCAAAAGCACTCCAAATCTGTCAGATTGTGAGGGCATCTCTCGCACACAGCTCTCTTGAGGTCACCGCACAGATTTTCTATTGGATTTAAGTCTGGACTCTAGCTGGGCCATTCCAGAACTTTAGTTTTCTTCTGGTGAATCCATTCTTTTGTTGATTTGGATGTATGTTTGGGGTCATCATCGTGTTGAAAGGTGAAATTCCTCTTCATCTTCAGCTTTCTAGCAGACGCCTCAAGGCTTTGGGCCAAAAGTGGCTGGTATTTGGAACTGTTCATAACTCCCTCCACCTTGACTAAAGCCCCAGTTTCAGCTGAAGAAAAGCAACCCCAAAGCATGATACTGCCACCATCATGCTTCACTGTGGGGATGGTGTTCTTTTGGTGATGCGAAGTGTTGTTTTTGCGCCAAATGTACCTTTTGGAATTGTAGCCAAATATTCAACCTTGGTCTTATCAGACCATAAGACATTTTCCCACATTCTTTTGGAAGGCTTGATGTATTGTTTGGAAATTTTAGCCAGGCCTGGATGTTTTTCTGTGTAAGAAAAGGCTTCTGTCTTGTAACCCTACCCCATAGTCCAGACATATGGAGAATATGGGAGATTGTTGCCACATGTAGTACACAACCAGTACTTGCCAGAAATTCCTGCAGCTCCTTCAGTGTTGCTGTAAGTCTCTTGGCAGCCTCCCTGACCAGTTTTTGTCTTGTCTTTTCATCAGTTTTGGAGGGATGTCCAGTTCTTTGCAACGTCACTGTTGTCTCATATTTTCTCCACTTTTTGATGACTGTCTTCACTGTGTTCCATGGTATATCCAATGCTGTGGAAATTTTTTTGTACCCTTCTCCTGACTGATACCTTTCAACAATGAGATCCCTTTGATGCTTTGTAAGCTCTCTGTAAACCATGGCTTTTGCTATAGCAAGCAACTGAGTAAATGTCAGGAAAATCCTGCTAGGATAGCTGAACTTTATTTGGGGTTAATCAGAGTCTCTTTAATTGATGGCAGGTGTGTACCCAAGAAGACTGAATGCTGTAATTAAATCAAAAGGTGCTTCAACAAAGTATTAGTTTAAGGGTGTGCACACTTATGCAACCAGCTTATTGTATGGTTTTTATTTTTTATATTTTTTCCCCTAACAGATTTGTTTGTTTTTCAATTGAATTGTACAGGTTATAGATCACATTAAAGGTGGGAAAAGTTTTGAAATGACTTATTCTGGTCTCACTTTTTATATCACAAAAACCTGGCATTTTAACAGGGGTGTGTACACCTTTTATATCCACTGTACATGCATACATTTTTTGTGTCTTTCAGCTTTTCCCGGTTAGGGGTCGCCACAGCGGAACTCCGGTCCGCTAATGATTGGCAGTTGATTTTTACGTACCGGCTTGCCAGGCCTGACGCACAACCTTCAACGAAGGTACGCCCATTCACGCATGCCTCCATGCAGAAGACGCTCTAGCTGAGAATCGAACCGGACAGCGTCTTACTGTGAGGCAACAATGCTACCGCAGCACCACCACCGCGGGTACATAAGTATATATATATATATATATATATATATATATATATATTTTATATAGATATATATAGATATATATGTATATATCTGTATATGTATATGTATATTTATTTATATGTGTGTGTATGTATATATATATATATATATATATATATATATATATATATATATATATATATATATATATATATATATATATAATCTATATATACATATATATATATATATATATATATATATATATAGCCACACAATACGTGCACCAAACAAAGTACCAAAATGCTGCCCCAGGTATCAGTAAAGGCTGCCCTCCATTATAAACCTTCTATTCAGAAGAAAATGCTAAAATAATCCACTCAAGAAATGTCCATAAGACAGATAACACTAAAACTGATTTATTTCACATATTAAAATAAGCAAAATGGATTAAGCACTTTCATCTCCATCCAGGAGACTTCATCAGAATCATCCGCCATAGTAATTTTCACCCTTATATATAATAATAAATTACACTCCACTGGTCAGCCAATTAATTCAAAACTTTCTACAAATTTATATGTTAACTCTTCATAGCCCTGAATTATAATCTAAATACATGTTTACATTATATAGCCTTAAAATACATACACAGATGTACATCCACTGGTTATTGATCAACACATGCCACCTGATAAATGCAAACCTAAAAATATGTATATTAAAAAATGTATAAAGATGTATAAATAAATAAATACATAAGTAATTATTCCTAACCAAACATATACAATCTAATAATGTGTGTATTGTAACTCTGATTGTTCATAGGGACAAGAGACTTGGGAAGTCAAGCTAAAATTCAACCAATTCCTAAAACAGGAAAACCATATTATACCACTTAATACCACTTAAAAATGTATAATCATATTTATCCAAAATGTAAAGTGCATAGTGGTGCATATATATATATATATATATATATATATATATATATATATATATATATATATATATATATATATATATATATATATTCATTTATATGTTTATGTGTGTGTGTGCGTGTGTGTGTATATATATGTATATATGTATATATATATATATATATATATATATATATATATATATATATATGTTGTCTTTCGGCTTTTTCCAGTTAGGGGTCGCCACAGTGGAACTCCGGTCCGCTAATGATTGGCAGTAGATTTTGATGAACACCAAGGTGCCAGCTCGACGTTCAACCTTCAATGAAGGCACGCCCATTTACGCATGTCTTTCAAATGCCCACCCAACCGCGGGGAGGACATGCAGACTCTGCACAGAAGGCACTCCCTGCACTCCAGCCGAGAATCAAACGGGAGAACCTCTTGCTGTGAGGCAACAATGCTACCGCTGCACCACCATGGATCTATATATATATATGTGTGTGTGTGTGTATATCTGTATGTTCATGTATATGTTTGTATATATATATATATATATATATATATAAATATATATATATATATATATATATGTACATACATGTATATTTGTACATGTGTTAATATATATATATATATATATATATATATATATATATATATATATATATAGTATATCAAACTTTGATTTTGCATTGAATGAGGTTATGGACAATGGCATTTTACAGCAGGAAATGTATGATTTTTGTCATAATGAAAAGTCTATCGTATCCAAAATGTTTGGTATTCTAAAGATACATATTTATGTTATAGATCCTCCATTTATTCCAATTATTACATCTAGATGTTATACTGCGGTGGTGGTGCTGCGGTAGCATTGTCGACTCACAGTAAGATGTTGTCCTGTTTGATTCTCAGCTAGAGTGTCTTCTGTGTGGAGACATGCGTGATTGGGCCCACCTTCCTTGAAGGTTGTGCGTCAGGGCCGGCAACTCGGCACATAAAAATCTACTGCCAATCATTAGCGGACCGGAGTTCTGCTGTGGCGACCCCTAACCAGGAAAAGCCGAAAGACACAACAACAACATTACATCTAGATGTTCAAAACCTAAACCTCTAGCTGGTTTTAGAAATTATTTTAAAATCATTGTAATAAATATACCATCTTATGTAAAATATACACATGATTTCTTATTGAAATTAAATAATTGTCCTTTCAGTAATGAGCCTGTTTTGGGAACACTGAATATGAAATCATTAAATGTTGTTATTCCTCAGGAGGAAGGAATAGGCACTGTTATTCAGTTCATCAGCAGGAATGTATGGCTGTTGACTTCTACTTTAAAATGAATTGAACAGTTATTATTAGTTTTAGATAATAATTATTTCCTATTTCATGATTGTTGTTTTAAACAAATTACCAGTGTTGTTATGGCAGCTATGACCCAACATTTGTAAATTTGTTTATGGCAGAATGGGAATATAAATTTATCCATTGTAGTATGAATAGAGGACTCCTGGTCCGACTCTAAACCAGTCACAAGTAGTGTCCCGCAAGGCTTGGTCCTGGGACCCCTACTGTTTGGCATATACTTCTTAGAAGTACAGGCAAACACAGGAGGACTATGGCTAACCAAGTTCGCCGATGACTGCAATCTGGGAACCATAATTCACTCTCCGGCTGACACGGACAGCCTCCAAAAGGGCCTTACTGAGACGGACACCTGGTGTCAAAGTCATGGCCTCATGCTAAATGCCAAAAAATGCATAGTCATCCTGTTTAGGAAAAACAAAACACCCATGAATTACCACATAGGTGGCAGCTCCCTTAAAACAGAAGAGGTAATAAGAGATATGGGGACCCAGGTAGATAGTAATCTCTCCTTTGACAATCATATTGCCACAGTAGTTAGGAAATCCTTCTATGTGGCCCATCTAATTACTAAAGGGTTTGCATCTAGAAATAAAGAGGTTATAGTGCCCCTCTACTCGTCACTCATTAGACCCATCATAGAGTACAATGCCCCATTTGGGATGTACCTCACAAGACACTTCCAACAGCTGGAAAGACCACAAAAGTACCTCATCAAGAGGATTACTGGCCTCAAACATATATCCTATGCAGCCCGACTGAAAGAACTCCGGCTGTACTCAGTGGCATATCGCTTACTCAGAGGTGATCTATGCCTGACTTACAAAGCCATGTCCAAATCAGAATTGATGGACATGCTCCACCTAAAGAAATCCAAGTCACTGCGAGCCACATGCTCTAGTGAGCTAAACCTCACCACAACAATAAATAGAACATGCTGGAGGGACAGATTCTTGTCATAGAGACTCCCCATGCTTTGGAACAAAATTCCAAACTACATTAGGCAGAGCCCCTCACTAAGACTCTTCAAGAGAAACCTTGACGAGTGGATGGGTAACAGAAAATACACCCCTGGGATCCCTTCATTGGCTCTGCTTGACAGAGCATCAGTTAATTAATCAATGGGGTGGCGAAAGCCGACACACTCTGGCTAGGCTTATAAATGCCCTCGGGCAGATAGCCTAGTACCTACCTATGAACCTATATCAGAGTTATACTGATTTATATTTACAATTTATTGATGAGGTTTTTATTTTGTGGCAAGGTTTTATTAATTGGTTGAAAACATTTACTGATTATACTAAGAGTAGTTCATTTTTTATAACTTTTAAATCAGCTGGCTATTCCTTTCTTATATGTTTGTGTTTATAAACATATAGAACACAGTGTTTTGTGTTTAGATGGTATAGGATGGAAATGTTATTATAGTAGTTTGCATTTTTCTAGCACCTATCCTAAAAATATGAAAATTATTATTAAAAGTCAAAAGATACATAACATGGCTTTAGGCCTCAGCACAGCACCACTATAGCTCCACTACTACATTTTACCAATGTAATAAGCCAACATAGAAAGAATGGTCTTCTTGTGTCCGGCATGTTCTTAGACTTATCAAAGGCATTTGATACTGTCTCGCACCAGCAACTACCCATTCAACTCTCCTCAACAGGACGTTCACAAAACTCCTTGTCATGGCTACTTAGTTACCTGTCTAGAAGGCAACAATCCATTAAATGGAAACAAACCACTCATTATTTCAACTATTTACTATAGGTGCCCCTCAGGGATCTATCCTATTTAATATAGTTATTAATGACCTCCACACCTCCAGTCACCATGCTAGTTTAGTTCAGTATGCAGGCAACTTAACATTACTATGTGCGGCCTCAACAGTAAATAAGCTCCAAGACATTACCCAGAAATCTCTCTTCTCTATAGAAACCTGGCTCAAAGAATCAAGCCTCCTACTCAACCCCAAGAAAACTAAGTTAATGCATTTTACCTCAGAAAGTTGCCAAAAATCAAAAGCAATCTTTCACCATAAAGTCAGGAAATAATACTTTAATTGAAACTGTAACTCACAGTAAACTTCTAGGCATTCTAATAGATGGCAGTCTCAAATATAACCAGCATATACTGTACACTATTAAATCTATACACCAGAAACTAGGCTCAATGGATTCCTTACAGATACTGCAAGAAAAACTCAAACTACCACCTTCTTACTGCAAACTCTGTTATACTCCACTCCTATCTTAACAAACTTAAACAATACTCAAAGAAAGAAACTCACCTCCTGCTGTAAAATAGCTAAATTTGCCACCAGCCTCCCTCATAGGACCCACCATTGTCATAACTTAAAGCAATTAAACTGGCTTCAACTGCACAACTACCTACAGCAGACAAACTCATTCATCATCCAGTAATATGCCATGCACTAAAAAACATATTACCAGCCTACTCACCAGCAAGGGACCTCCATTCTAGTAACAATTCTTACTACTCACAGATACGTCAGTTAATGTTGCAGGAGACTCTGTCTACTCCCAGTACATTGCTAAACTCTAGAATAGCATCCCCATGGAAATAAAACTCTCTGACAAATTCAATACCACTGTTTGAACAATATCTTAACCAATCCTGGTCTTGCACATGCTCATCACCAGGTTAAGACTTTGTGCTGACTGTACAGTACTCTCCAAATACTCACCTTAAACATAATGCTATCAACCTCACACTGAATTAACAAAACAATTTTTATACATAACTGCTACCAGTACAATCCACTGAACTGCACATGGGTTTTCTCTTTAGTAACTTTGAACTCTGCAAAATCATATAATGCATGAATGTATACTGTAAATGTATCTACTGTATGTGTATAAATGTAAACAGAAGTGAAACTATTCTGTGTTTAACTGGAAGTAAATATAATGCAATGTAAACAAATGGAGCTTTTCTCCCTGGGCCTATGGTAAAAATGGGTATTATCCACTCGGACTTTCCTGGTAAAGAAAGATAGATAAATAAATAGTCACTTGACTAGTGAAAACACTGATTTTGATAGGGGTATATATATGAACTGACTCTGATGTTTTTAGCAGAGAGGTGTCTTGCACTAGAAATGAAACATTGTCTGT
This sequence comes from Protopterus annectens, assembly GCF_019279795.1. Taxonomy (NCBI): domain Eukaryota; kingdom Metazoa; phylum Chordata; order Ceratodontiformes; family Protopteridae; genus Protopterus; species Protopterus annectens. The sequence goes on along the minus strand of NC_056748.1, from coordinate 867,012,635 downwards.
TGTTAAAGAAGGGAGAATAATGCATATATTCCTATACTCTTTTTGACATTTGCTAATGTTATTAAGCATAATTATATCAATAGAGATCCTCGAATGGGTATAGAGTTTACTAAAGATACACAAATAATTAAAAAAGACTGTTTGCAATAACAGGGAAATCTTGAAAAGAAATGATGTGTTGGTTAGTAAAATTACATATATTCATTTGTTTCATTTTTTAGCCAAAAGGGTCAACATTTTAAGAGTGTATTAGAGAGAGAGGTAGAAATAACACTGCCTCTAAAATTGTTAACAGACATAAAAGTAGGGTCAATTTTAGTTGTGGCATGTATAAATGTTGCTGTTACATAGGCAACAGCCTACTGCTTACATCCAGTTATGATAACATGCATAGAGCAAGTGATAGATTTACATGCAATTCAAACAATGTGATAACATGCTGGTTCTTGTGAGTGTTGTCATACCTTTTATGTGGGCAGGACCAGTCATAAGATACAATAAATTATAAAGCACCGCTTATATTCTATAAAGACTAGCAAAGAATATAATGCATTATATAGACATAGTGTTACGTGTGCAGGTTTCAAAAAGTTTTTTTTTTATTTTAGATCAGGCTCAGGATAACACAAGAGGAGATAAATAATTGTTGCTGGATTGCAAGAAATGCACAGAAAATATTGTACAGCCGAAATCCAAGCCTCATTTAACAGACATGGCCAAAGCAATAGCTAGTCTGGGACAAAGGTTGCAGCTGCCCCAAGTGCAAGCTGTTAGGTGTCATGATCTGCACTATGGAGGAGGTGTTAATCTGTCCCTACAAGTCAGATATTGGATGCTGATAATCATTTAAATAGCTGCAAATGATATCATGGCTGCTTAAATGATTTAAAGGACTGAAAGACAACCTGCAGTGTATTCATGCATGTCTGTTATGTGGATGGTAGCAATTGTAGCAAGGAGCATATATATCTCCATGCTACAGCTTGTACTGTAGATAGGAAAGATCTACCATGTAGAGAACACAGTAGCACTTTGCCTAGTGCCAGAAGATTTTTGAGACTCTCTAGAATACTAAATGCCTCAGCGACAGGTCTAGGCATAGTTTTAAGAAAGAAAGTATTAAAGCCTTGTTCGATTTTAATAGATTTCATAGAACTTTTTTCTTGGAAGAGACATTTTTTTTCAAATATATGTGAAAAGGAACATAAATATTTAAAAATGTGGATGTTGTTTAACAAAAGCATGATTAGATTTGTTTGTTGGCACTACTAAATTGAAAAGAGACAGAAGTGCATGTCAAACTATTTACAAGAAATGCTGAAAATAAATAACCAAATACTGACTTTAGATGTGACTGCACAGAGAAATGCTTTGAGATCTCGTGTTTTCAAAGTATCTTCAAAGGCACTGAAAAGACAGATATATATGTACATTGTTGGCATATTGAGGAAAGTCATTGGGTCAAAAACTACTGACAGGAACATACTTTAAAGATCCTGCTTCAAGTCATAGCACTTAAAGAAGTAAGTTCTGACTATTACATTGGGTTGCATGGCTCATGAGAAGTTGGAAATGGCTAAAGAAATTCACTGGATAAATAAAAAGAATAACTGTGCTGCTGCAGTCCAAAGAAGAGCCCTTGTCTGAACAGAGAAGTCAGACAAGTGCATGGTAAGGCAGAAAGATCAAGGAGTGACCCTAGGACACATGTTATGAATGACAGTTGTGGGGGGGGGCAAAAAAGAGCAAATGTATATAGCAGCAGTCACACAGTCACACAGTCACAAAGATATAGCAGATACTATACAGTGCCATAGGAATGATATGGTTTATGAATGTAAAATTAATCTAAATGCTTCCTAAAGGCTTAGATGTTTGCTAGGAGAATATCACATATTTATACAAGTAAATGTTGATATTATGACAGTAATATGTGTATATGTATATCAATAAAGTACAATTAGCCTCAGGAGTAGATCAAAACAATGAAATGAAGTGAATGAAAGGCTTAGGTATCACTAAGAAGCATTTACAGATAATGGAAATGAGTGAATAGTACAGCTATTGTTGCAAAACAAGGTAAGATTTCTGTCTGTGTAGTACAAGATCTGAAATAAGTAGTGGTGATTAAGTAACCAACATACATCAATGCCCATTGCTGACTGTTGAAAAGGTGGTCTCAAAAGTACCAGATGCTAAGCCCTACTCAGTGATTCTGTCCAGAAGTGATAGATGAAGAAAATCTCCAAGCTGCGTACATTTAATATGCAGTGAGGAAAACGTGTTTCTTAAACTTCCATTTCATATTTCATCAGCAGAAGAAGTACTCCACACAAAACTAAAGGCTTGGAATGTGATGCAGACATAATTGGTGACATAGCGTTGCGTCAGACACAATAGTATTTCAAGAGACTGATAAGTTGCTTCATAGCATAAGACAATATAATTTCAAATAAAATAAGAACAAATGTAAAATAGCACTGGCGAATGTGAAACACATAGATCGTAGCTTGATATTAGAAGGACTGTACACTGATGAAGAAAATGCCAAAGCAGTTGTACAAATGCCTAAACCATAAGACAAATTGGAATTGCACTGGTTTCTAGGAATTATACAGTACTTTGCATTATTTGTGCCTCATATGTTAACAATAAATGCTTTTCTCAAGACTGTTAGAGCAATAAGCAGCTTGTGAATGAAGCTATAAACAGGAAAATAGTTCTGAATGCTCAAGAAAATACTTACATAAGTTCTGTTAAAATACTATGATGTGAATATGCTATGTGTGTCAAGAATTCATTACGCATGAGGGGGATGCACACAGCTTGTTCAGCTAGATAAAAAACATTTTTTTCAGTTCTAGTGGTTAAGTGCTATTATGTGCTTTAGTTAGGTATTTTGGTTTCATTGTTTTAAGATTTCATGTTTGTTGCCTCATCACAGATCTATAGCACAAGTTAAATAAATAGGAGATCTGTCATAATGACATTTAGTCAAATGTATAAGGAGATCTTATATAGTAATTATTCAGACTTCTCAGTGTTAGTGTTTATTTTACAACAAAGCAATTTTTTTGTGTCTGTCAGTATATGATTATTCTATAGATGATTTAACTGCTTTACAAAAGGCAGTAGGTAGCTCTCTGTTTTGGGATTTCATACTGTTAGTCATTACATTAATAGCCTATATTTTGAATAAAAATAATTTTCAATTTTCTAAACTTTTATTTCTTGTAATAAGAGAACTTGTGAAACTAAAATCTAAATGTTATATGTTAAAACAAAAGACAACACAAAATATTCATATTTAAATACAAACACAGAAAATGCATTACTATTTTGCAATTATAATTTTTATGTTGCTGTAATTAAGATCTACTGAAAGTAACTTGCATCACTTCTGCTGAGCCACTGTAAAAGGGGGAGGAGGACTAAAACTAATCTGCCAGTACTTAATTGAGCTACATTTAGAACCAAAAATGTAGCTATGCACTCCACTGTGTGGTTATAAATTCTATGATTTGGAGTTATAAAGTAACAATAACTTACTTAAAACTGGATTTGTCTTCTTAAAATAAATACTTGAAACATAGTGCATTATTCAGTTCCTATATTTATAATATAATATTTAATATTATTATATGCCAGTTTACTAAAACAAAGAATGCTACCTCTATAGGACTGGATAACCTACCTGGCTGCTTACTAGTCAGCCCGAAACATTACTTGTCACACCCTCTACAGATGTTATTCAATATCAAGCTGTGGTCAGTTGACTAAAACAAAGAACACTACTTCTATAGGACTGGATAACCTACCTAACTGCCTTCTAGTCAGCCTGAAACATTACTTGTCAGACCCCCTACAGATGTTATTTAATATCAAGCTGTAAAAAACGTTTGTGCTGGAAGAATAATAGCAACAGGAAAGTGAAAAATTAAGGGAAATGCTACATAGGACAGGATATCCAGAGATTGTTTAGAAAATATTTTTGAGGAAGTGTATGAGAAAAGGAAGAAGGGATTTATGTTCTGTTATTGGAAAGGGGGATGCCACAGCAGGAAATGAAACAAGGAACATAAATGAAGAAAAAGATTATGGAAAGGCTATGGTGGTGACATATAGTGCAAATGCCTAGAGAATAAGACAAATTGTTGACAGAAATTGGCATATGTTTAGGGTAATTAAAGAACAGTTACATGTACTGGGACCAGGACCATAATTTATAAATAAAAGCTATGGGAGCTATAGGCAATGTCCACATATCAAAGAAGGAGAGCATAAGCATAAGGAGATATGGTCTGAATAAAGTCCAACTTACAGCAATTGTGCCACAAAACGAATGGTTATATAGCCCAAAGTAAAAAAAAAATGTAATTTTTTTTTAATATGAAAAACAGAGAAACCCCTCAGAGATAGAACATATGAGCAAATGTATGGCATACAAAGGAAATATGAATATAACACTCTATATAAACACATCAAGAAGAAGAATCATGACCATGATTTTGTCTTTTTTGTACTAGAAAAGATAGAAAGTGATATGAGAGGGGGGTATTGGAAATTGAGGCTAGAAATAAAAGAGTTACAGTGGCAAATTAGAACTAATGCCCATTAAATGGGTTAAATGATGCAGTATCTATTAGTTGTGTGTTGAAAATTAAGGCCTTCAGCATTTGATATCATTGTATTTGATAAAGTTTAATAAATATTTATCATCATATTTGGAAATTAAGCAAAAACAAAAGAGGACAAACCAAACCATAGCAGGCAGCAGATAAAAAAGAATTCCATTTAATGGTTTTAACCACTTTTACCAATATAAAAATATTACCAATATAAAAATATTAAAATAAAAAATAAAAGTAAAAATAGGTGTGTAAATATTTTTATATTTGTAAGATCGAGAGGGTATTTCGTAGGCGCATTTATGAACATCTATATGCAATCAGGAGGGGAGATGACAATAACACCCTAAGTAGACATCTAACAAGAAGTCCTCACTGTTCTGGTTTTCTGTTTGGAATCTGTGAAATTGTAGGGAAAGATCCGGGGGGGGGGGGTAACTGGAAAAATAAACTTGAAAGGATGGAAATTAAGTGGCAAATCAGGACTAATGCCACAAATACCCCTGGTTTAAATGATGCTTTTAGTATAATGCCAGTATTAAGATATCGTGCAGAAAAATTATAATTTTTATCATAATTTTGACACAAGTATTCTGTGGTGTTTTTAACATTATTGTAATTAGCATTTTTAAGATATTTAAACACTGTGAATGCATATATTTTTTAAATTAATTGAGAAATTTGATTGGTGGAATGGAGTATTTAAACAGAGGAAGTACAATATTTTAATTGTTCTGATGAAGTCTTGCTAGTCAAGACGAAAGTGCTTAACTTTGGTGATTTTTGTCGTTAAACCTGTTTTTGTGGAGTATTTCTGATATCGATTTATGCCTTCATCAACGACAAGTGCTTCTGGAGTTATAAAGGATATCTTAGTATGTATTAGTTATGTGACTATGTTGTACATACCAATCTGAATGCTACTAAATTATTTTTGTTTGTTCTAACAGTTTTTTGAATTAGTCAAAAACAATTCCATTAGGGCAAATCAAAATAGCAATTTGTATAAATTCTCTTTAAGTAGAAGTATTCACTGTCTTTCTTCAGCCTCCAAAAGTCTAACAATTACATGCCTTCATTTAAATGACAAAGTCTTAGGATTCTGATTTTCCTCAGAGTTTAAATGCAAAGATTCAGACTGTGTGTTTGTAGTAAGTATGTCTGAAGAAGTTACGATGTTTTATTTTGTAGACCTTCTATTAAGTTTGTAATTCTTAAACTGTTTTCTAGATACTCTGTTTTTAAGTTTAGATGTAAAATCAGTTGAATGTTTCTGAATGTATATACTGCTCTTCTATATAATCAAACAGTTTATACTGATTTTTTTTCACATTGTCCAGTTTCAACATTATTGACAAAGACACAATACATGGAGCATCTGAGATTGTACTAAGACAACTAAGAAAGGGGGAAAAAGAGGAATAAAATCTGAAGGAGAAGAAAAAGATAACATTGAAAGTCCAAAACTCAAGTTCACCACCAAATTTCCCATCTTCCCCTATGCTGAAACAATATTCCTATGCTGAAAAAAATGAATAAACACTTCTTAAGTTTTAAAATTCATAATCATGGTACTCAGCAAATTTAAACCACCATTATGTCAACGGATTGTCTGTTCCTGGTGGGATAACCTGATTTCAATGTGACAAAATAATCCTTTTTGTAACCGTATTAGCAGTTAGCAGATGGCTGGAGACATTTGCAGAATGTTAGTAAACAGGCCCAGCACCTAGATCTCATAAGAATAGGAAATTTTACAGTGTACAATGTGAGTGAACAGAGATATAGTCCTCTCCCACAATAAATGAATTCTAGTGCATGATCACAATACATGAACAATGATTCTGTATGGCAACAGAGTTGTAAACAGACCTTTTGAATGTGAGCACATCAAAACATTCTCCATATTTTCTTTGGAAATACTCTTTTATAAAATGATTTACGTTATTAAACATTATTCTTCCATCAAACTTCAAAACTAACTTAACCCATTGATGCAGTCAGTGCAGCATTCCATGTAGTTATAATCTTATTGTAGGCTTCAGTGTCTTTTTACTCATGTATTGTCCTTCCAACTCAGAATTATTTCTCTGAAATATACAAGAAATAGTCCTTATTCTTGTAAGTGCCATAAAAGGCCCTAATGTTCCATAAGAGACCACATCAGCATACATCTTGATAGCATTTTAAAAAGGAAAAGTCTGCTGAGTAATATTCTTTAACAGGGTTTCTGTGGTTCTAAAGCCATTTATGTGAATATGACAATTGTACTGATAGAGGGACTGAGTTCCTGGGGAATGTAATAATAGAAACAGAATGTATATTTTAATTGGATCTAGGACTATTGAATGAAAGTTCAATAGTCCGAATCCACAATAACTGAACGCACTTTAACAAAAGCGCTTTCACCAAAAAAGCACTTTCGTTAAAGTGCGGTAGAAAAAAAAATCTTCTTTTATGCAGGGGTGCAAGCCCCCCTGCACCCCCTGTGTGGAGGGCTGTGTCCCCACACCCCCTTCTTTTATATTCTCACTCCAATGTTGCACTACAGTAGGGAAAAGGGAATTTTCCTTTAACCGCACCGTAGTGCGACCGGCACAACGAGCATACTTATCCGAAAGTGCTGCTTTGGTGAACCACATTTTCGGTTAAGTATGCTCGGTGATTTCTGCTTCGGCAGAAAATGTCGTCGGGGATCTGTACGGATCCCATTTTAATTATATCCTGTAAAGCCCTACAGTGAGGGTTGTTAGAATTTAATCTAGTTAGTGACACATTACTGGTTGTAAGTGCAGCTGCATTACACTATTAAATAGACTGGACCAAATCCATCCATCCATCCATCCATCTAAAGTTTGAATAAACATTCCAGCTATAATAATTTGCCAACAGCTGAACATACATTACCTCTGGGCAACTTAAATTAAAACCCATTTTTTGATGGCATAGTTATTACCTCCCATGGGAATCTAAGAGTCTCTCCTAGCCATATAAACTTAATTCAGATTCTCTTGACTTTCCTATACCAAGAGACAGGAGGGCATATCATTAGATTTTGCATAAACAAGGTCCATATGGGATAGATTTTTAGCTTACAGCAATTGAGCCTACCTGAAAATGAGAGTTTTAAGTAAAACTAATTTGATGAAATTATTTTCATTTGTTAGTATGTATTCTGCCTTTGTAACAGCATATTATACAACTTGGTTGTACCAGACAAACCAAAAATTCTGTACAATGGGAATGATTCTGAGGAAGTCATACTATTTGATGAAAGCGCTTAACCTGTGGTTTTTGTGTTAATAAACCTTTTCTGTGGACCCGCAACGTTGTGCTCCTTTTGGTTATTTGGTATGTTTCGAGCGCATTGGGCAACATTTGTTTGGTTTAATGAATTTAATTCTGTCAAATATTAGAGAATGCTGAATTTCATGTCATCCTATCTTCTGTCATGCATGGTAGTAGTGTGTTCTTTGAGGTAGGACTGCAAATTTATTATTATTATTATTATTATTATTATTATTATTATTATTATTATTATTACATTGTTTGAGTTTGTTTAGTGGTATTTTTGAATGTTTTTCAGTGTTCTAAATGCATATGATAGGAACAGGAGTAAAAAGTGTAGAATATGTTCAGATATGTATAGTTTTTAAGTATTCCTGATTTCTCATTTGTTTTTGATACTCACACAGGTCAATCTGCTTGTAAATGTTTGGCTGGATTTATTCATAGGCTAGTACTGGGCAAATAGTTTGGACAGCCATATAGAGCCTAGCCAAGTACTATTGGAAGTATTGCCAGTAGGTTTACCTAACTTCTTATTTATTTCATGTTTGCTAATTTGGTAAATGAAATTAAGATGCGAACAGAAAATAATATATATGGCATAAAATGCAATGAGTAGTTGTATCTAAAGAAGGTACTATACACATACAGCAAAATAAAAACAAAACAATAGAAAATCAAGTGTGATTCAGTTATTTTGAGAAGTGTAACTCACTTGTGTATGATGCAATTTGTATACAGCAACTCAAGAGAACACACAAAAGCATACTGTTGTGCAATATAGAGTACAGTGCAGTGCAGGGGGAAATTGTAATAATGGAAACTATAGTGCAGAGGCTAAAAATGAGAAATAGTTAAAACACAATAAAAAGGAGGAGTTTAGTTACATAAAGAGCTAGACTACTGACCCCTCTCACTTTAACAGGTTATATCCCCAGTATGAAAATGGAGATATGTTTTAAAGTGATAAATGGCATAGATGAAAGGAGGGGCATTAAATATTTAATAAATAGAGTTTACGAAGAAGAGGATGGAGAGGCAAAAAGTGTATTAGCCAGACTCCTTGAAGCATCTACATTTGTTTTCTTCTAATGAATAAGAATGGCATGTCTTCCTGAAAGAAATAAGATTTGCAACTTTTCTGATGGATTCAGGAAGAGAGTTCCAGCAAGGTGGAGAAAGTTTACAGAATGACCTTTCTCAGGTAGTAAGGCTAAATGAAGGCCTGGAGAGAATAAGTGAGTTTGAATTCCTAAGGGAGTAGCTAAAATTTCTGATAAATAATCTGTTAAGCAGGGGAGAGATAGCTTTGTTTAAGAAGTTTATAGGCGAGAGTATGAAGGAGAACTGAGGCCCTGTTATTTACTGACAGCCATTTTCTTTTACTAGTTTTCATACAGTGGCATTCACATTCACTGGAGAGGTGAATGAATCTGAGAATTCAATTTTCCATTTTTTTTTTTATTTTATTTTTTTAAGCTGTACTGCAGTGGTGGTGCTGCGGTAGCATTGTCGCTTCACAGTAAGACGTTGTTCCATTCGATTCTCAGCTAGAGCGACTTCTGTGTGGAGACATGCGTGAATGGGTGTGCCTTCGTTGAAGGTTGTGCATCAGGGCTGGCAACTCGGCATGTAAAAATCTACTGCCAATCACTAGCGGACTGAAGTTACGCTGTGGCAACCCCCTAACCAGGAAAAGCCGAAAGACACAACAACATTTTTTTTAAGCTGTCTAGTATTTTGTGGTGTTTATTCCATATATGAGCTTAAGTAGAAGAACATTAATGGCCCTGGCTCATTAAGCATCAACAGTAAGAAGATGAGAGATCCTGTAGGAAAGCATTGGTTGAGTTAAGGCTTTAGGAAACTGGGTTACAACATGTTTTTGAAAAGAAAGATGTTGACCAAATAGAAGGCCTAAATATGTTTGTTCATAAAAAGGTAATGGTGAACCAAAAAGATCCATAATGGCAAATTTGTGAATTTGATTTAGCTTTTGATGTATACCAAACATCATTAAGGATCTTCTTCTGATATTGACTGAGAGTTTATTATTGTGAAGCTAGCTCCAAAATAGTACAAAAGTCAGCCTGAATTTCATTCTGTAGGTAGAAGGGAGTTGTATTGCCTTTAAGAAGGACAATATCATCCATGTGGAGGAGATAGTTTGTGTGATGGAGATCCCAGGAGAGGTCATTAAGGAAGAGTAAAAAAAAAGAAGTAGACCCAGAACCGAGCTTCATGGAACACCTTTATGGGATGAAACTAGGATTTTCATGTTGTTAGGTCCAGTGAGAGTGAAGCTGCGATTCGAAATATAATTTTTAAACTACCGTAAGACATCACTGTGAAAGCCTGTCTGACTGAATTTATAATGTAGTAGGTGATAATTATCTACCAGTCAAAGGCTTTAATAAGACAGAGGAAGATGGCTTCAGAAATCAAAGCAAAAAACTGTAGCAGGCAAACAAATGAAATCCAACAAGCAAAAGTCAATCCAATAAAAGAAAAATGTCTTATTGTATATGTTGTATTATGCCTTAAAATGTTTGTTAAACTATGTTTTAGGTAGTATTATTTATGCAATGCATTTTAATTATTGGTCAGATGACTGGATTTCAAATACGACTGGCTGTCATTTTATATTTAAACTGACTAACATTGTTGATTTTATGATGTGCTGAGAAAGAATCTTGTGGATTCGAAACTTTCATCATTTAAGTGTTCTACGGTTGGACTCCAAGTTTTTTCTTTTATATAGCTTCAGAAATCTTAAGGGTCATGCTTTAAATTCCCCTGGTAAATGTATATATTCCCTTCTAAGCATCAAGTTTTATCTTTGAAGGAGGCTAAAGTATTACTCCATTTAGCATGTGAAGGGAGTTTCTTCCATAAGTCTGAGTAATTAACTTATCCCTCCAAAAAGCTCTGTTTATGTTATGATATAAATTGGGAGTTTAGGAGTGAGGGTTCCTAACATTACTAGTATGTCTTACGTGGAGAAGATCTAGTGAAACAGGATCTTTCGTAGTCCAAAAGACAAGAGATATTGATATACAGTTCTGTATGAAACATAAAAAAACTGTATTAATTTATCCAGCTAAGGGAGACTAGCCCTTTGAGTCTCCTGGTTAGGAAACATTTATTTATTTATTTGCAGTTGGTTTACCAGGATAGTCCACTGGGCCAATATGAACCTGTTTTCAATGGAGTCCTGGGGAGAAAAGCTCCAAAACAATCAAGGTTACAATAGGTTTTAGCTCCAAAACAATCAAGGTTACAATACTTTATAGATTATAATTTTATAAGTATTATAGACTAGAGCAAGCATTACAAATAGTACAGACTAGTGATGAACATTACAGGTGATACAGACTAGTAAAGGATCATTACAAAATAAATACTGAGGAGCCAATACATATTAGGAACCTTACACTTAAGAGGTGCAACCTAATGCATACTTTGCAAACAGCTTAGTAATTACAAGGATGTATGAGTTGGGGGAGATGGTAAAAGGAGATTGTGTGTGTAAATAGGGGAAAGAAAAGAAGACGGAAATTGGCAGCATAAGTTATGTGGGGTAGGAGCAGGAGCATTCCCACTGGGATATTAGATGTGAGTGAAGAGATTTTTTGAAAATAAAGCGATTAGAAGTGGTACGAATGGATGGAGGTAGGGAGTTCCAGAGACGTGCTAGACCATAGGATAGAAGATGTTTGCCTGGGGGACAAGTTGGTTTGTACACTTCTAATAGATTTTGGTTGTTAGACCTTAGTACTCTGTCAGGTAGGTGCATTTTAAAGGCAGAGGAAAGGAAAGGACAGAGGGAGGGGTTGAAAATGAGCTTCTGTGCAAGAGTAAGTTGAGTATAGGTGAGATGATTGGGTAGTTCTAGCCATTTCAGTTTGTGGAGAGAGGAACAGTGGTGAGTGGAGGACTTATGGCTGGTAGCGAACTTGGCGATTTTGTTTTAGCAGGAGGACAGTTGTGTTTTCAGGGAGGATTGTAGATTAGTTAGGAGTGGAGCTCCATAGAGAAGGGAGGGGATAAGAAAAGATGTAGAGAGAGTGATTTTAGTGGCAGGTGTAAGATAATGATTTTGTCAGTAGAACATACCTAGTTTTTGATGGTTTTTTTTTATGTTTAGTTGTAAGTGGGAGTTGAATTTGAGCTGACTATCAATTTGGACCCCAAGTAACTTGTTCTCTGATACCAGTTCCAGAGTTGTATTATTATGACTAGTAATAGAGAATGTGTTTGTGTCGAAAGAGGTGACTTTAGAGGGAGTGAATACCATTAATCTGGTTTTAGAGGCATTGAGTGCTAGGTGATTTTTATTCATCCGTTGTTCAGTGGTTGAGAAAGCATCTTGAGTAACCCTTAGGAGTATAGGGATAGATGTGGCAGAACAGATAATAGTTGAATCGTCTGCGTATTGGATGATATTTGAGAAAGGGATAGAGTTGCGGAAGTCATTTATAAATATATTAAAGAGGAGGGGACCCAGTATGGAACCTTGCAGAACTCCAGTTGGAGTATTAAGGAATGAGGAGGTGGCCTTTTTCCATTTTACTGCTTGATATCTATTGGATAAACATTGAAGTAGTTTATGCTAGAAACATGTTTTTCGACATGCATACCAATCACAGTGTTATATTCAATGATTGGGCTTGTAAGATAGGACTATAGATGGACTAATTCATGTCTGGCTCTTGAGGTTATTCATTTGATAATAAACTAGGCAATGAAAAAAGATTTCCTTACTGGAACTGATATTTGATTACCAGAAGACAGCTCATTGCTGACAAAAGTGCCTAGGTCTCTAATGATTGCATCAAACTTATGCATTGTTCCATCTTTGTGATAATCTGTAAGAAAGACTTCTTGTTTACAAATGTGACTATGCTAAATTTTTGCAGTAAGTCTAAGGTCATGGCCAGAGCACCAGATATCGGCTTTATTTAGCCCTTCTTGGAGAATATAAGAGCTTGTTGAATAATCAGTAATAGCACCTGTTTGCAGTCAACTACAGACTTAATCAGCCACAAATCTTCAGCATCTTATCCTTACATCAAAGAAGTACATGTCAAAGAGAATTGGACATAGCACATATCCCTGATGTGCCCCACTAATGATCATCTATTACATGAAAATATATCACAACTTTCCTAGCGACCCATTCAGTAATACACGGTTTGACATTTATGCTGTTAAGTTTATCTGTAATAGTTGCATCAGGAATCATATTGAGTGCCTTAACAGGGCTGAAACAAGCTGCATGGACAGAAAGAACCCCATCAATGGTTTCACCTTAAAAAAGAAATCAACCAAATTAAGCAAGCAAGACTTACTCTTCACAAAGCTGTACTGACTAGGACTGAATATTTCTACATTAATAATTTTACTGCTAGAGAGACCGATGAGGATATGCTACCACCACGATTTACAGAAATTATGGCCAGTTATTATAATACATCCTTATGTAGCGATTCCATAGCCATTGTTTCCTAGAACTCAGTCAAATCACCTGTAGAGAGGCTGTAATATAAATTCTTAGAGAGTATTCAGCAGTAAAGTACTTTGTGTTAAAAACAATGCAGTGCCAGTGTACAAGAACAAAGAAGACATTTTCAGCTGTGAGCAACACAGAGGTATCAAACTCCTGAAACATTGCATAAAAGTGGTGGAGAGGTTGATTAATAAAAAATTTGTAGAGTAGTACAAAGTAAGATGGGAAATGAGCAGTACAGATTCAAATCAGAAAGCAACACAACTAACCTAATGTTTGCAGTGAGACAGATAATGGAAAAGAAGCTACAGATGAGAAGAGTCCAAATGGGCATTCCTATACTTGGAGAAATCATGTGGCAATTTTCCAAGAAAGCTTATTTGGGCAGTCATGTGATGGTTTGAAGTTCCAGAAACATCTATAGAATTAGTGCAGACAATGTACAAGGACCCAATGGCACAAATAAGAACAATGTTCAGACCCACAGCCGGGTTTCCAGTGGGAGAGTGGGGGTGCATCAGAGCTCAGCTCAGAGTTCACTGATGTTTATACTGGTGATGGGCTATATTAGCAAACAAGTAGTAAGAGATTGCTCAAAAAGCTGGTGTATGCAGAAGATGTGGCTTTACAGGTAGACTCTGAACAAGAACTTCAGTAAATGATAAGGGAATGAAATACAAAACTGAAGGCACGTGGGATAAAACTGAGTACAGACAAAATGGTTGTCACAGCAGCAAATGGGGAAAATCATTAGAAACAGACTGAGATAGATGGGAAACAGTGGAACAGGTTAGCAGCTTCAAGTATCTAGAAGGGATAGTTGAGGACAATGCAAGTGTGAATGACAAAACAAAGCTAAAATCAGATGGGCTGCACCCAGATGGCACAGATTGTCAGGGTTAGTGTGGCACAGAAGTATGCCAAAAAAAGCAAAGCAAGATATACAAAACAGAGGCACAGTTAGAAGTTCTGCATGGTACAGTAAGCTGGTAAGACATGGCAGTGCAGCTGAAGAAGCTAGAAGTGATGGAGATGAAATACATTACAAGGGTGATAGGATGCACACTGTGGCACAGACAAAGAAATGATGACATCTGAGCAGAAGCCAAACTAGCTCCAACTGTAGAGAAGGTCCATGAGAAGAGATTGTGGTGGTTCACACACGTGTGCAAGAATGCAGAAGATGATTACATGAAGAAGATTTTGGAGAGACAGAAAGAAGGCAAGAGGACATGAAGATGTCCAGCAAAAATATGCATAGATTGCATGGAGAAGACTTGCAACAATAAGGCATGACTGTCAAAGAATGCAGGAAAGTGGCTCTGGATTGAGAGAAATGTGACAGTTGATGTGACACACTGACTCCAAACAGAAAATGAGGGAAAGGAAATGACTGAGTAAAATGTAAAGAATAACCTGTATATTAGCCGAACATGTGCAGCTGTTTGCTGTTTTGGTAGTAGCTTCCAGGATCTGATCCAGAGTTATAGTGGAATGAGTGATGTTAAAATGATTCAAGAAAAGGGAGTGAGAGGGAGGGGAAATCTTCAACTAAATTTACTTCCTATAATTTAATTATGGACAATACTGCTTTTTGTTTGGGGGAGATTTGTAGCTGAACAGAGGTGTTAGCCAATACTTAAGGGTTTTGAATAGCTGACGACAAGGTTCTTGTAAGGGAACAGTACTGCAAATCATAGTAGAATCATCATCTCATTGTACTGGGAGTGCCATCTGTTGCTCGTTTGTACATGTCACTGATGAAAATATTGAAGAGTACAGGATTGTAGGGGAATGTCTAGTGCTAACAGTTAATGGGTGGAGTAAGTATTCTGCCACTGAGCAGACTATGTTCTTTCACCAAGATAAATGGGCCATCTGACTGTCTATTAGTTTATATTAAGTTTAGCTACCATACTTAGTAATAGCTGATGTGAGCCAACATCAAAGGCTTTAGAAAAAAAAAAACAAGAAAAGGGAATTTATGTGATGTCCTTGAGTCATATATTTCTTGAGATAATCCAGGAAGGACAGCAAAATAGATTCTGTGCTATGACGTGGTTAGATACCACATGGAGTATTTGACAGCAGGTTACTCTTTACTAGGTAAGCAGATGTTTGCTAATAGATGCATTTTACAAGACTGTTTGAAACAGGGTACAATATACTGGTCAGGATTTAAACACTTTGAGGGGAGCTACTTCAGTGAATTATTGTTATATCCAGATTGAGGAATTTCCTCATCCTTCCTTCTTAGTTTAGGACAAGTCTCTGTGTCACTTACGAGGCCTGGTTTGTGTGTGTTTTTTTTTCATCCACCTGGGTCGGTCAACTATTTTATTGACAATACGTCTAGTATTAATATGGCAAAGTTGTAGTCCTTGTTTAGACTCACTGACATATATAATTGAGTATCTTCACATTGGTAAGTGGGTGCAGGATTATGTTTGATGTCACTGCTTAATAGAACACTAATAATGCAGGACAGCGCAGTGGTGCAGCGGTTGCATTGTTGCCTCACAGCAAGAGGCTCTCTGGTTTGATTCTCGGCTGAGGAGCCTTCTGTGCAGAGTCTGCATGTCATCCCTGCATTCGCATGGGTTTTCTCGGGTTTGCTTCGGTTTCCTCCCACATTAGAAAGTCATGTATCTGGAGCATTTCTCCCTGTGCCTCCACTGAAAATTGGCTTTGTTCCAAGTCAGACTTTCCCGGTTAACAAATGTTAAATAAAAATAAGAAATGGTATGTGTTTCTGTAAAAGTAGTTGACTCAATTTAGTAGGTAGTACAATTTTTCTATACATTTGATTTAGGTGGGCATGGTTGTTGCTTTTTATAATAGGTAATAGTGACTTGACTGATGGAGAAAAATTGTATGGACATACCTGTTGCATTTTGTTCATGAATAATTATGAAATCTATTTTTTAGATGGGTAATATAACTATACCTAAGAGGGAGCTGTAATGCATAGTTGGAGTAGTAATGCTTTTGCAAAATATGGGCTTAATAATTGTTGGGAAGTAAGCTGAAAAGGAAATAATGTTTTACATAGTATGTTATGCTATATTGGTGTGTGCTGTTGTATACTGTTTTATAGTTTGAAGAAAACCTTTTATTATTTTGTTTTTGGGAAAGTGATCATTTTAAGTCAGAGAAGATAATAATGTGTTAGCAGGCATGGCCATGTGACTATAAATGTGCATATGGGCAGGGTGCTTAGAGAATTTGGGAAGGAGCTGAGCAAAACCTCCCATGTCAGCAGGAGATAGTCAGTCTGTGCATATTCAGAATTGATGGAAGCATACAGTAAGCTAAGCAGTGACGCTGTATGCTAAGTGATGTCTGAAAAAGAAAAATAATGCAGGTACAAAGGTCTATGATGCACTGTACAGACTGTACAGCATGAAGCAGGTTAGGGGAGAAAAAGATATTTCCTAACAGAGATGCCTTCAACATTACCTAAGCCGCTGCAGGAACTCTCTTTTCAGCTTGCTGCAAAGGTTAAATTACAAAGGCCTGGCTTGGTTTCATGTGCCCCCTGAAACCCAGGCTAAATTGAAACACAGTCTTTTAAACCATTTCAGGTCCTGCTGTCCTACCTTCAATTTCCTACTGATCTCTCACCTCATCTTTCCCTCCAGAAAGGAAATACTTGAGTATGAGTTCCACAGAGGAGATGTGGACCTGAGAACCACCATTGCTACTTGCATCAGCTGTATAGCTTACTTACTAACTTTCTACTCATACATCATAGTTGTAAGCGTTGAAAATGTGCCATAAGTAAAGAGCAAGCCAACTGTGCACCTTCGTGAGTAGCCTGCAAACATCCTTAGCTACACTGTCAGGCACTGGTGCATATCTCCCAGTCTCCACCTGGAATCAGTGCAAAACATTTGCTTTGGTCATGCAGCTCATCCACCCACTAATAGAGGTGAGCAGGGGAAGACATTTCTCTCCCTCCTTGTGTTAGCTCTTTTAGGTACCTAGATTGCTAAATGGACTTCAGTAACTTGAGTTCTAATCAGGACTTTATTCCACAATGGTAAGATTCAAACAGGCAAAGTTACTAAATACTATTTTATAGATGAAAAAATCCTCAAAAACATGACCTGCACAAAACCAAGTGCACCATATTCCTCCCTCTGTTTTATACTAGAAGACATACAACATCCCTTGCCACTAGATTAAGCTGATTTCCCCAAAAAAAGTTGAAGCATGATTGCAGCATCTGCCACTTGCCATTGTAAGAATGATAGCAAGGCTGTACCCACATAATGAAATAGGAGAAGAACATACCCTTATATCAAAAATATATTTTTTATATAAAATATCCTCAATTTCATCCATCCTTCCACTAACTATTCTTAGATGGGACCCTGTTCAAACTGAACAATGCATTATCGTATGATTGAAATTTCAGTCCAACAGCCTTAAGAGGGTCTGAGAAAATATAATGCCAGTTTTTAAACAGGAAACTATAACACATCAAAACATTATGATGCAAGCACACAATTGTAACAAGCATAACTGATGTTGCCATAATGGGCATGTGACTTATTTCAACGTGCATATACATTTAACAGTGACAGAGATACAATAATTCATGCTACTACCAACACATGACACAGTTCTGACTTTCCTGCAGCCTTGTAATTGGGGGTTTCTTTAGATGTATATTTTCTCATATTCTTGTTGTCTTCAATGTTTTTTTTTTCTTAATGCTATCAATTGAATGCTGCTTATTCTATAGTGAAGGGGTATGCTGGTAAAATACCTATCAGTGTGAATTTGCATATGACACCTTAATAGCATTCATTGATATATGTACATTAGCTTTAACCTATACCCTAAAACTTACACTAATTTTTACTCCATATCTTAGAAGATCCTTGATTTCACAGCACTACTCCCTTTGGGTACTTTTAGTTGTCAGTGAAACTGTGCCTACTTACTGCATTCTAAAAGATGCCTCAGTAAACTGAGCATCTGACACATTAACAGGAAAGGCTTACACTCTAGACTTATGCAGTTATGCCTCAGCAAACCAAGCATTTGACACATTACCAGGTAAGGCTTTTACTCCAGAGTTATGCATGTCTAAATTCTGCAACGTTTCCATAAGGTATGTTTCCCTTCCCTTTAATGCAGCCTAGTCACACTCTTTCTGTTACTTGCACAAACCTGTTTCTGCAGTTTCTCTGCATTGCATTTTGAAATCTTGTGAAATCTCATGTTTGCCAACAGAACTTCCTTTACCAAGTGATACTGTAAACTAGTTATGCACTTTAAGGAACAGTACGGTATTCACAATACCAGAAATTTTGCATTCCCACAGGCCCAACTACAGTAGTTCTTAGCTGCATGGTAAACATAGCACAAAGATGTGTCTGCTCAATATATTTATAAATATCCAGGCCTACCTTCTATGGGTGTAGCAACTAAGAAAAAAATGATGGCTCTGCGAGAAAGAAAGACAGATCCCTGATTACAACCCAGATTACCCAAGCTTGGTTTGTGGCTTCAGCAATGGAAAATCCAGGTGGGGGAATGGGACTGAGTGACATATGCTAGGTCACTTATTCTGGGGGATGGTGTGGTGGTTCCCACTCTGTCAAGTGCCCTGGTGCAAGTGGAGGCTTGCACAACTTTTGATGATGGTGGTGTAGTCAAGGATTCACAAGCCAGTGACTGTACCTCAAGTTTTGTGTTTGTAGAGGTGGGTAGTGGAGGATACTTGCAGTCACTACATTGTGTAAGTCCAGTAGTGATGCAGTGATGCAGTGGCTATATAAGCCAGTGGGGGGGTGGGGGTGGGTAGGGATAGTGCAAGGATAAAACACACTGACACTGGCTGGAGGGAGTACCTGTGAGCCAGGCTAGAAGATGCTTTTACTTTTTGGGGTCTTAGTTAAGGGGATAAGCAAGACTCATTTGGTTAATGAGATGGGCACCTTAGGAATGGGCAGGGTTAAACAGATAAGGTCTCCTATGGGTACCAATCTGGGGATAAACCAGACTCACTTGGCCTTGGTAATGGGTACTCACCTCTCTGACAAGCAGGCATATAGTTGGAACATAGGCAGAGGAACAAAACACATTCACTGCTGCCTCAGTGAAGATACCCAGTGCACAACTCTCACCATAATCCTGGAAAATGGGAATGAATGTGTCATGTCTTACTGGGGTGAGGTTTGATGGTTGGCAGAAATGTGTGTGTTTATTTTCTTTGTGCGATCACCCGCCAGAAAGCTATACAAGACTAAAATGATGTCAGACCAGCTAAAGGTATTAAGACAGGAGATCATTTTACTGAGGAAATATTGAGTTCTCTTAAGGTGTTCTAGGTGATTAGTGAAGTGCTTTATGAAGGGGGCATTACATTAATTGATGGGTCTAATATGGGCAGAATAAAGGGGGACTATAACTTCTTTAGACCTTCAAAAGATTCCACAGAGGGTACATTCCGCATGTTAGAAGGATTTTCTATTAACAACAGAGATGTGGAATTCAAATGAGAGCTGTTGCCAACAGAAGTATTCAAGTGTATCAAGATTTAAGTGGACTGAAACCTATATGATATGCAGTGGAGATGATAGATTTATCAATGGAAACTAAGTTGCAAACCAAACAGCACTGACAATAAACCATTTATTGTTTTTTTTTTGTTTGTTGTTATTTTTTAGCATTTGTGTACTGAGATTGTTCATCTGGGCATCAAGTATGTGAGTACGAGGTGATTACTAGGTTAAATGCTACACACACCCCTGGTATTAATGAATGCTGTTCCTTTAAACATGTTTTAATGCAAAGAGCTTTACATCACTAATTATATATTAATTATGCTATTAAAATGAATAATTGTATTAACTGGTGTGTGTGTGTGTATATATATATATATATATATATATATATATATATATATAATTTATGTGCCGGATGTTTTAGATACTTGAGAAAGTGTTTTTACATGAAAGCTTATATTTTATTACATTAAATATATTTGCCGTGTGCTATATTTGTTCATTATTTATTCTTTGCTCATCTGAACAGTTAGCCTTCTCCAGCAGTACTGTTTATTTGGTGTATAAACTTTGTTGATGTGAGAGTTTAACTATATAAGATTAGCTATAAGTTGTACAAGTATACTTGTATCAGATAGGTATGAATAGCTCAAAACCTCTGTCAAGGTGTAGTAAAACTCAAAGGTGAAAGTAGCAGTCTCAGGTACAATGCTTGCTTTGCAGCTATACCAGTTGTCATTATTAAAAAGTTCAGTAAGTATTAAGTAATTGGTTTTGGATTAACCCTTGAAGGTAGTGGGCTTATTAGAAGCTATATTGTATGTGTTCAGGGATAAAGCCACAGCAAGGTGATTACATTTGGAAAAATGTTTGTGAGGACTGTCACATCTAATTGCTAGTTGAGACATTTTGTCAAGTGTATTGGCATTTATTTTTTATTTTTATATATTATATTTGTTAACCAGAGTACAGCACTGATTGATGATGTATGCATCTCTGAATAACTGTTTGTGATAGTAAACCTTTGCAGTTTATTTCTGGATAGCTTGAGACATCCATAGGAAAGCTATTGCATTCATTCATTGTTTTTATCTAACTTGCCCATGTTCTGAAGGGGACATAGATTGAGTTATTTAATTGCTGCCTTGTGATAATTAATTTTCTTGAGTGTTTTTAAGATTTCATCTGTTTCCAGATTAGTATCATGTGAAATCTGACAGGCAACCAGAGGGCTTATGAATAAATTCAGACACTTGCCCACAGTTGCTGGTAGAGCTGAATGTACAATAACCATTGCTCCCTGGAATAAAGGTAGTGTATCACTACACTTAAACCAGACTTATAGAGTTACACAAATATTAATCTCATCAGGAGTAAGAAAGGCCTCAAACATCTTGTTGCTTAGGATTCTGGCATTCAGCAGTGCTACACTGATATTATCCAGACTGGAATTTGCAATGTTGGAATGCCCAGCAGGTGAACTTTGTTTATAAAAGGCACTTCAGGGGTGCCAAAAGTTATTATGTGACAACCAAACAATGAGAGGTACAGGCCACCCCCAACAAAGAAGGGAGAGAGGATTCTACTGACCATTTCATCCCAGGCAGATACACACTGGACTCCCTTAAAATGACACCTATTTTGCTAGCCAGTTACTGAAGCCAGTTATCTTATCCTTAAATTCAGGCATCATTCTTGGTAAAGATAAAATACTACTCAATACCAGGACTTTACCTTTCTCAAAGACTTGATCACAGACTTCAACAATCTCTCTGTATCTCCTTCAGGGTGGGATGCTTTAGACCATTCACACTCACATGGGCAATTGCACATTTTTAATTGTATCTGTGGTGGTGCAGGGACCTAGGGGACCTAGTGACATCCCTAATCCTAACAGCAGAAAGGCAGCTGTCAGCCCACCCTTTGTCAACATGGTGAGTGATGTTTTTGTGCATCTTACAATGACGTCACCAATGACTAAGACATTATATGACATGTTATAGGATGGGCTTGCAGTACAGGTGATTTCCAGTAGTAGTACTAGTAGGTATGGATACAGGTGCTGTGGGTGTGGTCTTTGTATTATCTCAATGTGGCTGTGGTAAGTTTGTAGGATTTCTAGGAGGCTTAAGATAGGATTTGTTTTATCATCTCATCATATTTAGTAGAGAGTTTGTGGTGCTGTAGTAATGCAATGTTGTTGTGGTGCTGGTTATTGCCTATGGCTTCCATTTGAGATAAATTAAAATGTATTTCTTGTAGCTGGAATCATTATATGTTAGATGAGAGTTGTAGTGCTGCCTCAGAAAAATGAGTGCTATTGGCTGGCTAGGTATGAGGCTAAAGTAGGCTGGGACTCCTAGCCGATAAGTAATGTTTTTTTTATGTCAGTCAACAGCATGGATAGCAAGTTATAGGTAGTATACTTGGAGTGTAGCTTAAAGCACACATAACAGCTAATAGAATGTACACTAAGTATTGCTCTAAATCAGGGCAAAGCAATAATGCCTGAGGACATGCAATTTATAACCAGCTTAGTCACAACAGTAGGGGGGACCAGCTTTAAGTGACATATTGTCAGAGGGTAAATAGCTACATATGTTATCTGTGGTTATTCTGCTGGGTTTATGGGAAAAAGTAGGAGGGGAAAACAAACTTAAGTAGTTTAAATGGACTGTGTTAACAAAATATTTTTTGTTTACTAACACAACCATTGAAAACGGAGAGGGAAATTTGGAGTAAAATGAACATAAGAGGCAGACAACCCCAGAGCTACTAAGTTTAAGTAAATGCTGGGACATGGTGGCAGGGTGAGAATTTTTTTCCCCACGCTGCCATCACCAGATTTCTCTGGAAAACCCTGAAATATTTTCTTTTCCTCATATATAAAAATACTAATGTCTAGCCATCACTCATAGGTAAATAACTTCTTCTAATTCGTTTGATTTATCAAAATATTAAAGGTTTTTTTCTCTGCAAGCCAGAACTTTTAATACTCAAGGCATAAATAGCACACTGCATGCACTGCCAGTGACTTGGGATTAAGTAATGAAATTGAAAACTGAGGGTTATGAGATGCAGGCCTGATTGGTCAACAGCCATTATGCCTAGCTCTGGAAGAAAAAGAGGGAGCATTCGCACTGTATCTCTCCCTGGTGGTGACCAGAGAGACCCACACAGTGGCTGTTTTCCATGGAGAGGTAGGAACTACTTGACCAAGGGAAATGGCAGGGTTTTTCTCCAGTAATTGCAATGCAGCTGTGGAACACAGTTAAGAGACCTTGAAATGAGAGACAGATCTGTAAAAAAGTTAGTTGGTATAATATAGCTTGGAATTCAGTATTGCCTACAAGTAGATAAAAGGGAGTTAATCTGAGATGCAGTGGTAGGTACTAGGCAAATTTGGTAACTAAACAGTCTTTATCAGCCATTAGAATCGATAAACTTGTGTTTTTGTGATATTCCACAAGTTCTTTCTCTGATGTTACTGATGGAGTTATATATGTTATTTCACAAAATGGGGGGGGGGGGGCACAGTATCAATTCTACTTTTGTCTGGAAATTGTTGTCCTGCATCCAAACATATCTAATGGACAAATGGGTCAAGTACTCCTTGCCCTAGACACTATGTACTCATGAATACAGATATTGACTTGAAATAAATAGGAAATAATCTTAGTGAGTCAGTGATTTCTAGAAACATTCTTTAAAAATAAAGATGATATAATGATTAATACTTCGGGGCATCAAGCAAAATGTCAGCTTGATGAGAAGTCCCCACTGCTTATTTTTTCTGGGGTTTAACTTTGTGTTCTTCCTCACGCTAGTATTCATCTTCTGGCAACTCATCAGTGGTGACCTGATTCTCCGGTTCTGCTTTGAGTTTTGGTGTTGTTGTCACTGTTGTACTGATGTTTCCTTGCAACTCACTGCTGCTTAATCTTGGATGGTTTTGTGCTTTTCAGTTTGGATTTGTTGTCGGACTGTTACTGATTTGTGGCCAAGTCACTGCCGCTTATACTGGCAGGTGCAGAAAGATCCCCCTGTAAATTCATAAATAGTGTGTGAATGACCAACGTTATTTTGTGAAAAAGTAAGTGCTCCTCTTCCCAGCCGTCAGCTGATTTGTAATGGTCAGCATGTTAAGATTTGTAATGCTGGAGGCATATCCGTCAATGTGCACACACTTTGAATGGGGAGATCTGAAGTCAGTCCTGCTTCTGGGGTTTCAGAGTAATTCCATTTGGGATCACTTTTCTTACTAAACTGCTGTGAGTTTATTCCCTCACCAATCAGCTGACAGTCAGGAAGAGGAGCACTTCCTTACTTTTTTCTCAGAACATAATGTCGTTCATTCACCCCCATTAATGAATTAACAGGGTATTTTTCTACAGTGCTACGGTGCATACACAGCCCAGAAGTGAGCCGTGGTAAAAAAAGGTGGAAACCCCAGCAATTATTGATTAAGAAAAATTGGAATCGGTATGAGGAAAGGGCTTCATATGACAAAGGTTGGGCTTTTCAGAAATCTGCTACCTTGACAAACCATTTTGATATTAGTCAGTAGCAGCAAGTTGTCTGCATTGGAATTTCAAGGTTAGGTCTATCCATCCACGTGCCTTACAACTGTTGCCCCAATAACGGAAAAGTACCTGCATGTTTTTATGCATCAAGTTATGATTTCAGAATGGATCCTGTTGCAGTTTTTGGCAAAACTAATGCAGACAACACCTGATACTGACATGTCTCTGGCAATTTACAGGCTCTGTTTTTGCCTTATAATGTAAAAAATGTGGTACTGTCAAAACTTTGAGAGCAGCTAATGATTTCATTACATCTTGTTAAAATCAGTATACAAAACAAAGATGTTTTGTCTGCAGTGATTCATAATGCAGTTTCCAGCAGACCTGGTCTTTCACCTGTTACTAATTATAAGCATGCAGTGTTTGCCAGCAGACTCCTGCCTCCAAGTTAGTCACAAAGCATCACAGTACCACAATGAGTGATTCAATCAGATTTTATACCAGCAAGGAGTTATTTTAAATAATATGAAACCATGTTTGAGTAAACTAAAAGAAAATAATTCTGTCTGGCGTTTCATGGTATGCATCCATACTGCTCTAGTTGTCAAAGTACTTGCACTTTTTCCACAATGATATTATTTTTGTTTCCTAGAAAATAAAACACAAGTGTCATGCATGCGGAATAGTAGTCTACACAGTCACGATGTTTCACCAATTTATTTTCATTTTTTTAAGTTGGAATTCAAGTTACTTTTCTAACTGTTCCCAACATGCGGGGCCAGATTTAGAAATGCATCTTACACAGCTGCATAAGGGCAAGAAAACACAGACAAAGTAGTGCAAAGTGGCCTGAAGATGATTAAGTGTGCAGTAGGAGGGATGCTATGCAATGGGGTCAGAATGGTTATGAAATTTACTGGCAAGAAGAAGGAAAAAGTGGTATGGATGGAGAAGCAAGGGCATTTAGGTAGGAAATCAAATACCCACGTTTCTGTATTTATAGGAAGGTTAGAGGGGGGAGGTAGCAAGGAAAGGGAAGGACTGGGAAGGAAAATGGGTACTGGGAGGGCAGAAGGAGCAGACAAAGAGACACAAAGCACAAAGACCAACAGGGATTCTGCTCCAAAAATTTGGATGGGAAAACAAAGGAAAGACACAGATTGACAGACAGAGGAAGGATAGTTGGTGATAAGGAGGGCTACAAATTAGGGAAGTAAGTGGCACACAAGGACAGGGAATACCATAATGCGTGTTAAGGTGGAGTGGCCACTGACTGCCATGCTGCATATTGGTTCTTCCAACCTAAGGTTTAAAAAAAAAATCAAAACTACGACAATAAGCAAAAACGGACTTCGTTCAAGCAAACCTTCAGTCTTTATTACACCAATAATCCACCAGATTGGGCGCTTTCATCTGCCCTAAGCAGATTTCATCAGAATACTTCATAATCAGTGCCACACATTTTTATACTACTCTTAATTACATAATTATTCAATAATAACTAATTGAATCAATATTTCAATAAACCCATAAATAAAATAAAACAATTAGTTTCAATGACTTGCCTAAGCCAATTTTAACCCTTTTGTACATTGCTATTTCTTTTTTCAAAGAATTATATTAAAGTGCTGCTGTGCATGTTAATAAATTAACATGTTTAAATAAAATAACTAGTATAAACAATTATATACCTTGTGCAATACATTTTAATGAAAATAAACATAAACATAGTCAAATTTCAGTTAAAATAATCCACCCCAAAGGTGTTCCTTGTGTGTAACCATGCTTATGCTTTAAATAACTGTGCTACTGTTACTGTTATGTTTGAAGTTAATAGTGAATGAATAAATAAATGTTTATTTATTTAAATATTTAACTGTGTGAGGGGTTAAACAAGATTTTAAAAAATGAGTTTACCAATTCATCTCCAAAAAAAATATAATAAATATATATATAAATAACAAAATGCATATATATTTTTAAACATTTTTAAACATTAAAATCTAATAAATGATTATATAAATAGTTGTATAAATAATTATATATTTGTACATATACCAAAACATAAATCTTTAAAAATATCCTAAAATTATTATTGTATATGTTTTCGAATTCATATAAAATGCAATTAATATATATGTTATATTTATAAAAGTGGAAAAAATGTTGTATAATTGGTTATGCTATTAATACGGGTATATTAATCTTGTAATTAATATTGATTGAACCAAGGAAAAGATAAAAAAAGGGGGAAAAATGTTCCTGAATATTATGTTTTCAGAAAATAAGTTTTTTAAACTGTGGCTGCTTTGTCAACCAGTATAGCCTTGATGTTAATGTATTCGTTAAGACCTGGCCTATAATTCGATTTCAGTCTCAACTGCCATTTAATCTCTTTCACCAGTAACTGATTTTTCAAATCACCTCCCCTAATATCCATTTTAATTAACTCTAAAATGGCAAACTTAAAATCAATAAAGCCCACACAATTTACAGAGTGTTTGTAAAGGGCACTTGTCTCCTTTTTTACCTTGATGTCGTTAATATGCTCATATACTCTCTCTTTTAGTGCCCTCTCTGTTTTGCCTACATAAAAGGCAGTACATGTGGCGCAAGTGGCTAAATAAACTAACATTTTAGTGTAACAGTTACCCTTACAAAAGGATACCTTGCTGTTGAGACCATTACTAAGTGTTATGTTCTCAGCCTCGTTAATATATCTACATTGTCGACAACTGCCACACTTAGTTGTACCTTTCCTTACTTTTTTATCAAAATTACTTTTTCCTCTCTCAAATAACCTCTTGAAATTCATACCAGTCTTGTAGGTCAATAAAGGTTTATTCCCCACAATATCGTAAATTTCTTTGTTGGTCTTTAAAATAGACCAATTTTCCTCCAAAATTCTAGTGAAATGGTCTGAAAATTCATTGTATTCCATGATACATGCTTTGGAAAAATTCTTCATGTTGGTACCTGAATGTTCCTTATAAATAAACTTTTGACCTAACAATGGCTTGTATTTCAAACCCCATCCTAAATAAACCTCGTCCAGTGTTTCACCAATTAATTCCATGGGATAACCTCTCTCCAAAAATGCTTCCATCAAGAATCTAAACTCAATCGATAAATCCTCCCTTTCAGAGGTCATTCTTGCAACCCTTACAGCCTGTCCTTTAATGACACTTCTCTTTTGGTGAAAGGGGTGTTGGCTGTTGTAATGGAGGTAAGAATTACACCAGGTTTCTTTGCGAAAAACGTTGGACTTAAAACCTTTTCCTTTTTTACTTAATTTTATATCTAAGTAACTAATACTCTGATCCTGGACTTCATAGGTGAATGACAAAAAATTAGTAGTTCCATTTATGTATTCCATAAATTCTTCCAATTTATTTTCATGACCATCCTCCCAGATAAGGAAGATGTCATCCAGAAACCTGAGATATACCTTAATGTTTTTCCTAAATGTACTTGGAAAAATATATTCTTCCTCCCAACCAAGGAGGACAAGATTTGCATATATGGGGGCACAAGCTGCCCCCATGGCTACTCCTATGGTTTGCCTATAATATTTTCCCAGGAAGGTTATAAAATTGTTGTCCAATACCGTTTCTGTCATTTCCAATAGTAATAATTTTTCATCTATTGAAACCTCTAAATATTTATGGACCATTTTTTCAAAAAATTCAAATCCTTCTAATCTAGGAATACAGGTAAAAAGGTCCTTGACATCCACGGTAACTAATTTACATGTCTCAGACCATATTTCCTCTTTAATTTTACCCAAGAAGTCCCATGAATCTTGTACTAAATGTTCCTGTTCTTTTACTACATTTTTTAACATTTGATCGATAAAGACAGCCAGTGGGTGTGTTTTAGAACCTTTAGCTGAGACAATGGGACGGAAGGGGGGTTTTTGTATATTTTTGTGTATTTTAGGAATTCCAAAAAATTGGGATATACGTGGATGTTTTTGTTTTAAAAAATTATATATCCCAATTTCTATCCTATTCTCTATGAGGTATTCTTCCAATAATGAGTCTATCCTTCTGTAGGCCGTTTGGATCTCGTTGAATGAAATCATTTTGTAAGTTTCACTATCACTCAACATACTTAATAATACCTCATTGTATGCTTTTTGTTCAAAAATAACCACACCCCCTCCCTTATCAGGTTGCATAAACCTCAAATCTCCATTTTCCCTTAGGGAATTAAGAAGTTGATTTTCAGTTTGTTTCAAATTGTTGTTTCTAGACCTTTTCCGGGTTTGACTATATGTTTCATATACCTCATTGGTTACTATATTCTCAAACATATTGATAACCGGATGTAATGGCGGGTTAAAAGTACTACTTCTTTTTAAACTTTGAGAAGTGGCAACTATGTTACCCTTAGAGGGACTACCCTGTATATTTCTATTATTGCTGTTAGAAAGTTCTCCCTGCTTATTGATTAAACTTAAATTCAACTTCCTCAAGTAGATTTTCAATTCTGTCAAAATATTTGCTAAATCTCCAGGAGTTGACCTAACAAACTTAAATCCCCTTGAAAACAGTTCAAAATGCTCTTTTTCCAGCTTCAGGTTCACATAATTGTGTATCTTGTATCCTTTATAATGGAAAGTAATTCCATTGTTCTCCTGTCTAATTGTGTCTATCTCCCTCTCCTTCCCATCCTCCTCCATGCAGAATTGCTTCCACCCATTTGGTCTTGTGGACCTGGGTCCGATGGGTTCCGCTGTTTGCTGGCTATCCTTTCTGATCTCTGAGGTCCTAAAAAAACTTCTGTAGTTTCAGGAAAGGAATCTAACTCGTCTAAATGAGCATTTCTCCTATTGCCATATCTTCCTTGTTCATAACCTTCATATACTTCACCTCTCCTATTTCCCCAACCATCATTAACATTTAAAGTTTTCCTATCCTTCTTTTTTCCTTGGTTGTCATTGTTTTTCCAAACTTTCTGAAAAGGGAGAGGATAACTTTTACCTTTTTTATACTGCTCAATATCTCTATATAATTTGCCCTGTTTCCTTTGATATACTTTTTCCACTTTATTTTCTATTCTTTTCAAAATTCTAAAATATAAACCCTCATATTGTTCAAAAGCTAAATCATTCACAATTTCAATTTGAGCACAGTTAACATCATTTAACATTTTCTTCAATTGCACTTCATTGTATTTTATAAGTTTTGTTATTAAAGCCAAACCACAATCGTCAAAAAAAGAATAAAATTCTGACAACACATTTTCAGTGTAATGAATACCAAAAGGGTACTTGTAAAATCTTAGTCCCTGAGGGACTACTTTTTTAATCAAACATTGATGTAAATAATTATTGTCTATCTCTACACATTTATATTTATATAACATTTTTTCTAAACCAAATATCTTGTCCTGTAATGTTTCTTCTTTTCTTTTAGAAACATTTCCTTTGGTAGATTGTAATGTATCACGTTCCAAGTTCATTGTTTTGTCAAATACATAAACTTTTTCAAGAATGTCTTTAAAACTAGAAGCATGATTTTCAACTGCTTCAACGGGTTGCCGTGCCTTGTTGGAACATATTGCCATGCGGTCAATGGCTTGAACATTAAAATTTACAGTACCTTTTGAGTTTTTATTTAGATTAGGCAGTCCCCTGTTCTCCGATGTACATTTGGTTCCCTGGTTAACAGATTGCTTTCCGTCCGTGTTGGAACCATTTCTCATGACCTGTACCTCTGCCCCGTCGTTTCTGTTCAACCCACCATGACTCTCTGGATCCGAGCGTGGAGATGACATCACTGGGCGCGCTGAGGTACTGGCAACGGCGTTCTCATTCTCCTGCGGTCTTCTTACTGCAACACGGTCCTCTTGTGAAAATAATTTATCAATTTAGTTAGGTCCCCACGGAGCGATGTAAGCTCCTCTCTGAGCTGAGAGACCTCCCTTTGAGTCTGCAACAAGTTTACACTGTCATTGATTTCCACGTCAAAGCCGACGATAGTGGAATCATTCAAACTCACTTCCATTTTCAGGCACTGATAAAAAGTTGTTCTGGTGAACGGTCTAACCGGCTTTTACCAAAATAGGTTATCGAAGTCTCAGGACTTCTTGGGTAAAATTAAAGAGGAAATATGGTCTGAGACATGTAAATTAGTTACCGTGGATGTCAAGGACCTTTTTACCTGTATTCCTAGATTAGAAGGATTTGAATTTTTTGAAAAAATGGTCCATAAATATTTAGAGGTTTCAATAGATGAAAAATTATTACTATTGGAAATGACAGAAACGGTATTGGACAACAATTTTATAACCTTCCTGGGAAAATATTATAGGCAAACCATAGGAGTAGCCATGGGGGCAGCTTGTGCCCCCATATATGCAAATCTTGTCCTCCTTGGTTGGGAGGAAGAATATATTTTTCCAAGTACATTTAGGAAAAACATTAAGGTATATCTCAGGTTTCTGGATGACATCTTCCTTATCTGGGAGGATGGTCATGAAAATAAATTGGAAGAATTTATGAAATACATAAATGGAACTACTAATTTTTTGTCATTCACCTATGAAGTCCAGGATCAGAGTATTAGTTACTTAGATATAAAATTAAGTAAAAAAGGAAAAGGTTTTAAGTCCAACGTTTTTCGCAAAGAAACCTGGTGTAATTCTTACCTCCATTACAACAGCCAACACCCCTTTCACCAAAAGAGAAGTGTCATTAAAGGACAGGCTGTAAGGGTTGCAAGAATGACCTCTGAAAGGGAGGATTTATCGATTGAGTTTAGATTCTTGATGGAAGCATTTTTGGAGAGAGGTTATCCCATGGAATTAATTGGTGAAACACTGGACGAGGTTTATTTAGGATGGGGTTTGAAATACAAGCCATTGTTAGGTCAAAAGTTTATTTATAAGGAACATTCAGGTACCAACATGAAGAATTTTTCCAAAGCATGTATCATGGAATACAATGAATTTTCAGACCATTTCACTAGAATTTTGGAGGAAAATTTGTCTATTTTAAAGACCAACAAAGAAATTTACGATATTGTGGGGAATAAACCTTTATTGACCTACAAGACTGGTATGAATTTCAAGAGGTTATTTGAGAGAGGAAAAAGTAATTTTGATAAAAAAGTAAGGAAAGGTACAACTAAGTGTGGCAGTTGTCGACAATGTAGATATATTAACGAGGCTGAGAACATAACACTTAGTAATGGTCTCAACAGCAAGGTATCCTTTTGTAAGGGTAACTGTTACACTAAAATGTTAGTTTATTTAGCCACTTGCGCCACATGTACTGCCTTTTATGTAGGCAAAACAGAGAGGGCACTAAAAGAGAGAGTATATGAGCATATTAACGACATCAAGGTAAAAGGAGACAAGTGCCCTTTACAAACACTCTGTAAATTGTGTGGGCTTTATTGATTTTAAGTTTGCCATTTTAGAGTTAATTAAAATGGATATTAGGGGAGGTGATTTGAAAAATCAGTTACTGGTGAAAGAGATTAAATGGCAGTTGAG
This sequence comes from Protopterus annectens, assembly GCF_019279795.1. Lineage (NCBI taxonomy): Eukaryota > Metazoa > Chordata > Ceratodontiformes > Protopteridae > Protopterus > Protopterus annectens. The sequence continues at coordinate 866,980,663 of NC_056748.1, read as the reverse complement.
ACTGAAATCGAATTATAGGCCAGGTCTTAATGAATACATTAACATCAAGGCTATACTGGTTGACAAAGCAGCCACAGTTTAAAAAACTTATTTTCTGAAAACATAATATTCAGGAACATTTTTCCCCCTTTTTTTATCTTTTCCTTGGTTCAATCAATATTAATTACAAGATTAATATACCCGTATTAGTAGCATAACCAATTATACAACATTTTTCCACTTTTATAAATATAACTTATATATATTAATTGCATTTTATATGAATTCGAAAACATATACAATAATAATTTTAGGATATTTTTAAAGATTTATGTTTTGGTATATGTACAAATATATAATTATTTATACAACTATTTATATAATCATTTATTAGATTTTAATGTTTAAAAATGTTTAAAAATATATATGCATTTTGTTATTTATATATATATTTATTATATTTTTTTTGGAGATGAATTGGTAAACTCATTTTTTAAAATCTTGTTTAACCCCTCACACAGTTAAATATTTAAATAAATAAACATTTATTTATTCATTCACTATTAACTTCAAACATAACAGTAACAGTAGCACAGTTATTTAAAGCATAAGCATGGTTACACACAAGGAACACCTTTGGGGTGGATTATTTTAACTGAAATTTGACTATGTTTATGTTTATTTTCATTAAAATGTATTGCACAAGGTATATAATTGTTTATACTAGTTATTTTATTTAAACATGTTAATTTATTAACATGCACAGCAGCACTTTAATATAATTCTTTGAAAAAAGAAATAGCAATGTACAAAAGGGTTAAAATTGGCTTAGGCAAGTCATTGAAACTAATTGTTTTATTTTATTTATGGGTTTATTGAAATATTGATTCAATTAGTTATTATTGAATAATTATGTAATTAAGAGTAGTATAAAAATGTGTGGCACTGATTATGAAGTATTCTGATGAAATCTGCTTAGGGCAGATGAAAGCGCTCAATCTGGTGGATTATTGGTGTAATAAAGACTGAAGGTTTGCTTGAACGAAGTCCGTTTTTGCTTATCTTCCAGCCTAAGGTCAGTTACCTCCACGACTGCCCTCCTGGCCAAGCACCATAATAGTAGGCATAAGTATTCCACAATTTCCAGGGCTTGCAGGCCATGGAAACCTTTTCATTTGTTTTCTGTTTTCAACACCTGATGAGATAATAAGCAAGGCAGTCCATGTGTTGGAGTACATTTGTGCCAGTTATGTTATAGGTGGATATTTGTGTAAATTTCCATGTTTGCAATGATACTAATTATTTTTATCATTGCATACAACATTGATTTGCATTATGCACCACATACCTTGTCATTACAGTCTGAACTGTTCTTCTGTCCATCTTCCAAACAAGGATTCCCACTAATGACAAGGTGATGGTGACTGGGCTGACAGTGGGTATTCCATAATCATCCCATGTGTTATTCTTTATTTTAGACCTTATTCTTTGCCTTCCTCCATTGCCATGACCATGGCCTTATCTCTATCATTCATATATGCTTCCCTATTCAGTCTACCATGCCTTATTTTTCTGCTGTTCATTCCAGCTCCCCCTCCTGCATCAGTTAAACTTGCCCTACCACAGGCATGCCTTTGACAGGCTGTTAGTTGATATTTCATGATGGCTGTCATGTGTCATGGTACATTAATGCCACCAGGTGTCCATGTCCGATATTTATTACACTTGCGACTGTGCCTACATGCCATGGTCTCTATGATGCCATGCATTCAGCACTATTATAATAATAATAACATATCTACATAAACCCTTTTGTTTTATACTAATAAAGTATTGAATACTTGTCTCAATCATTTAGTACTATTTACAAATGGGTTAAAGTTTTAAAATACTCTTATGTTGAATGAGTCGTAGATTCCAGGAAAGGATGAGACATTTAAACAAGTTTCCACTTTAATTCTTTTTCCTGAGACATACTTCCCGAATGTCCTCACCTCAAATTAAGATATACACAATTACAAATATTTAAATTTCCTACAATATGTGCATGCTACAGAAGGTTGAAATAATGCATTCATCATCTACGTATTTTGTAATGCATAATTATTGTCATAAATTGTCTGTGGCCGATATCTGTGTGGTATCACACCACAGTAAATTGCCTCCAAGATATCAAAGGTTATAAAGATCCAACTTCATCTATGCTACAGTTCAGAAAGACAATATACTCAACCCACTGACTATAGTGGGGTAAAAAAGGCACTGCTATTGCTAATGCTGCCAGGCTTAATACTGCATTTTTAGGACTATCGTCTGCCAACACTAGAATACATTTTTTTAGCCGTAAGGTGCTCATTTTAACAAGGACAGGCTCTGTATGATCTATATTACAGTCCCTCTGAATAACAATTTTTAAAACAGTCACTTCAATGAAGAACTTTGAAAGTTTATCCTTTTTTATTAGATTTTGATATGCAAGTAAGTATAGGCATAATTTCATTTTCTGTAAACCAAAGAATTGATGGTATTTATTTCTTCATCCACACAAACTTTAACATGAAGATATTATATAGAAGAGGTACAATATTTTGTTATTAAGAAAATGGAAAAGTAGTGCTGTTGATATAATCAAAATTCATACAGTAAATCATCAGCACTCGACCAAACAAGGAAAAATGTAAGTAAAGTGGGCAAAAAGTACAGTCATTTAAAATAATGAGAATCATAAGTAAACATCCTTTTCTATTTACTCAGGACTAAGGTTGGTACCATCACCATACCAACTGCCACCTATTTTATCTAACAGTAAAAACAGACATCAAAAATAAAAAAAATATTTTGTAAACTCAGTTCTGATAAATAGCAAACTGTCAGTAGTGCCATCAGATAAAACTTTAACATTCAAATATTCTCTAACATCTGCAAGCCCATCTCATCTACAAAAAATATATTTGTTTGTAAAAAAATATTTTTAACTTGTAAAGAAAGTGCCATAAGTTATGAATCATGAATAAAAGAATTGGATTTTGGAATTATACTGTGTAACAACTTGTCTACATGCATCGCAATGGTCTCTATTTTTGAATCCCTTATAAAAACTATGGATTGGTGCTGGCCTTAGGTATTTTGAAAATTATAAAAACAGTCTAAGATATTTTAAATTTACAAAGCTATAAATGTCAAGAAAAACAGAATTACTCCATAAAATGTCAACAAGTCATTGTCTGTAAGCATTATGGATGTCCACTAATGTTACTGGTGTATAGATATTAGCTCCTGCCAACTGTTTCTTTTGTTTGTTTTTGTTTAATATTTTTTTTATTAAATTTTAAAATAATGAACAAAAACAACACTTATCAATAAAAAAACAACAAAAAACTATTTACAAAAGTTCATAACATAAACTTCATATATTAAACCAAACCATCAAAACTTAAAAAGTAAATCATTTAATTTTAACCAAGATTTATATTGATGTGTGTCATTAGGAGTATTCATTTTTATGGCTGACAATTCTTTTTTACAAACATTCTTAGTCAAACAAATTCAGTAAATAATAGAGTAGTTTTACATTTCCAATTTTTTGTAACAACTTTTATTGCTATAGCTAATAAGGGCCAAAGAAGAGGCACTTGTAAAGTAGGGATAGAATCTGAGATTTGGGCATTAAATAAGATCAAATAGTTAGTTATAAAACAGTTATCTGATCACAATGATTGAGCAAAATGTGTGAATTCAGTCAAGAAGGAAATTACTCTTTTACATTCTAGTATAAAATGAATCCAGTCTGTGTCAAGAACTTCATTGCATCTCCAACAATTATTTTTTCAGAATTATATATCAGTGAAACCTTATGTGGAGTTTAAAAAACGCTGTGTAGGTACTTCCTATTATAAATTTTCCAGTAGAGTGAAGATGTAGATGTTCCTAAAGATTTTAGTATTAATCTTCTATCTTTGTCTGAAAAAAACACCATTATTAATTTTAGACGAGTAATTCCAAAATGACAAATATGAGGTAATTAACTCTATTCTTATAATTCTATATATTATAGATAGATATGATTTATTATTACTTAGATCACCACTGACTTTAAAGAAAAACTCTAGAATCTTTGGAATATGTTTTGTTTGATATTCCATGGAGACTTTAATTTTATCACTAAAATATTTTTACAAGTTTGTATAGTCCAACCAATTTTTCTCCAAACAATATCTTGCAAGAAGATGTCCAGTAGAATGTATTTTAGCACTGTTTAGGAACTGATGCCAAAAGGATAAATCAGTATCTTTAAAATCAAAAATGTTACTTATATTAAATGTATCTAAACATCAAATTGTATCAAGTATCAGGGGTTGGGAGGGTGGCCTAATGGTTAAGGTGTTTGCCTTACAAACACAAGGTGCAGGATTTGAGTCTCACAAGGGATAATTGACTAAGCTTACAATGACTCACAAGGGCAGTTAGCCTAGTACTAACCTATGAATAGAGAATGATAAAAATAATAATTCTTTAACTATATAATTAGACTTCATAAATATTTTAAAAATAATCAGTAAAAGGAAAGGAGATGAAATGCTTCTATAATTTATATACTAATCCTTCGAAATCTAATGAAATTTATTAAACCCAAATTGTGTAAGAGAATCTACAACATATTTATTTTTTAGTAAATAATCTTTCATGAATTGATTTCCAATACGATTGATATGAAGAATTCAACTATAACAAAAATATGTTAAGCATGGTAGATTTAGCATGCAGTTCAATATTTGGGAAACTTATACCACATTCCTGCCACCTTTTTATATGCTAATCAAAAGATAGTCTTGATTTATTTGGGAACCATAGAAAATTAAGAAGAATAGATTTTATTTTCTTTGAAATTTTCTTAGAGGGGAAAATAATTAATAACTGTGTAAAAATAAGATTTATGGCCAAAATTACCATTTTTATCAAAGTGAGTCAGTTGTAAAAAAAAGATTTATTCCAGTTTGTAGTTAACTTGATAACTATGTCTATTAAATTCTTATAATTCATTAATACAGAATCTTTAACATTAGCCTTAACAGTAACTCTAAGGTAATGTATTTGCGAATTATTCCAGTTAAAAATCTTATAGTTATTTAATTAGTCATCATTTATTTATAAGCAAAGTTTTTGTTTTACAATGATTAAACATCAAACTGGAAACTTTTTAAAAAAGACTTATGGAGTCAATTATATGTACCAGCGAAGATTTAGTATCACCACTTGTTATCAAGATATCATCTGCAAATAAGTGAATTTTACAAATCTAATGCATTTAGTGAAAGGTTCTATAGCCAATGTGAATAACAGTGGGGAGAATAGATAACCCTGCTTTGTGCCTTTTAAAATTTTAAAAGATCTAGATCGAGAAGAACCTATTTTGCAAAAAAAGAACAAATTACTATAAAGTTTAGGTATAAGATTAATAAATTATATGGAAAAATTATATTCTTTAAGCACTTTAGACAAATAAGGCTAACTTGCAGAATTAGAAGTGTTATTTAAATTTAAACTTATTATTGATAGCTCTTTTTTGTTTTTTTTTTTTAGCAATATTTATTAAAGTATTAATTCTAATAATATTATCATGGACTCTTCTAGATAAGATAAAAATAGTCTGGTCATTCTTTATTAATCTTGGCATAATAAGATTTAATCTTTTTGCAAGTATAGATATAAAAATGTTATAATCTGCATTCAACAATGATACTGGACAATACAAAAGCATAATTTAGAGTCCTTATCTTGGTTTAGAATGGTTGATATAAGAGAATGCAGCCAAGAATCTGGGATTTTTGAAGTACATTTCACCTCCTAAAAAATTTCAATGAAATATTTTATATATTATCTGGAATTAATTTATATGACTCTGGTATTATACCATCTAGACCTGGGGCCTTATTAGCTTTAAGATTATTAATTTGAACTTTTAATTCCGTAAAACAAAATTACTTATCAATTCAATTTTTTTTCTTTACTTAACTTAGAATGTATATTATCTTTCAGAAAGCTGTTTCACTACTATTATTGAAAGTTATCTTATTATTATTGAATTTCTCATAATAGTTACTAAAACATTATAATATGTCTTTTAAATCAGTTGCTTTTTTCTTCATATTTCCTTGTTTTAATGTTATTTCTTTAATATGATTTGCATTCATCATTTTTAGGTGTAATAGCTAATCACTGTAAACTTTTGGGGTTTGCTGAATATGATTCTAGTTTTAATTTTTTCCAAATTTGTAGAAATTATATGATGAAGTATCTCAAGATATTTCTGATTCAGTTTTTAACTCAAAATATGCAGCCTTATCGTTATATTTTAAATTTAACTTAATTTTATCTATATTAGATTGCAGAGCATTTAATTATTTGTCCCACTCCCTCCTCTTATGTAAATATCAGTTTTTAATTTTGCCATATAAATAGGCTTTTAGAGTATCCCATAAAATTACTTTTGTAACTTTGCCGTTATTATTAAATTCTATAAATTTATTTAATTTATTCAAAGACTATTCTCTAAAAACACTTATTTCTGTTATATATACAGGAAGTCTCTGGTAATAAATCACATTAATGGGTTTTAAAGTGAGAGTAAAAGTAATAGCATTGTGGTTAGTTAAAGGGCATGACATTATCAACATATCCTCAATTTTATTATATAAACCAATAGAAGTGAAAACTTTGTCAATGTTTGTCTGAATGCCAAATCTGTATGAATAATGTGTATAATTGAGAGTTTATTGATTTTAAAATCATATTGAGAGTGTATTGATTTTAAATCATATATATCATGCATATTTAATGAATTAATAAAATGATCTAAATGTTTAGCAACTGAAGATAATCTGTTTTTTAATCATTGAAGTATCCTTATTGAATAAATTGGATAGTATCCCACATTCATGGATAAAAAGTGCTTAACAATGTATAAGACACACCCCACACTGATCAACTACATTATAGTGGCCATGAAACAGTGGCAGACCACTTTGCAATTAAGCCATGATAAAGGACAAATGATTATCCCAAGAATAAAAATTCAAACGGGGATATTCAAGGGTGACTCTTTGCCATCGCTGATATTTTGTCTTGCCCTTAACCCATTACGCTGTTTATTTAACAGCTTAGGCCATGGCTATAATTTGGCTCCTAGAAAACAACAAAGTGTAAAGACTTCTCATCTTCTCTTTGTCAATGATTTAAAACTGCATGGCTCATCAGATGAGAAACTGAAAGCACAACTGCAAATTCTCAAAACCTTTTCAGATGGTATAAGAATGTCATTTGGTCTTGATAAATCTGCAAAAGCCACCTTTAAAGAAGGAAAACTGCAGCACCAAGAAAACAGTTTTCGACAAAAATGTGATATAAATGAACTTGAGCGAGAGGAAGTATGTAAATATTTGGGAATTGATGAAAGATCAACAATAAAACATGATCAAATGTGAATAAAATGTAAGGAATACATTAGAAGACTTAAATTAATTCTGAAAACAGGGTTGACATCTAGGAACAAAATCCAAGCTATAAACCAATTTGCTCTTCCTGTCCTAACTTACAGTTTTGGAGTGACTGACTGGCCCCAAAATGTGTTGGATAGATTAGCCAGGAAAACAAGAAGGATGTTTCATGCTCACCAAATGATTTATAAACATCAGTGCATACCAAGATTATATATTCCCCATTCTGAAGGAGAGATGGGCCTCCTTGAAATTGATTACATGTATAGATCTGCAGTCGTGGGACTGCACACATATCTGCTGACCTCACAAGACACAAATGTGAAAGTTTTGAAATATGAGGAGAATAAAAATAAGATGACTTCTCTGCTTAATCTAGTAGAAGCATATTGGTGTCAGGCAGGAATGGAAATCAAACCAGACATAGATAAAAATCAGACAACAACTGAATATGCCACAAAACAAAAGAAAGAATATAAGGTGAAGCAACAGATGAGAAGGCAAGAAATGTGGAAAATGCATAAATATAGTTGCAAGTATAGAAAACTTCTGAAAGAACCTCATGTTGATCAGGACTGAACACAGGAAGAGTTAAGAAGAGGCAAATTCAAACCAAGAGATGAAAGGTTAATATTAATGGCAAAAAATAGTGGGCTACATACATGTTGGTTTACAAAGTCCATCAAACATGTGGGAGAAACAGACAAATCTAGGCTTTGTAAAACAGAATTGAAAACAGTTGCACACCTCATTGCTGGTTGTGGGATACTAATGGCAGAAGGGCTGTATACTGAAAGGCATAATAATGTGGCAAGACTGTTGCATTGGGGATTGGCCAAACATTATAGTACTGAACTCACTGAAAAATACTGGAAACATAAGCTACAAAGCATGATAGAAAATGATGAAGTCTACATCACATGGGATCACCTGTTACCGGCAGTTCAAAAGATAAATGCTAGAAAAACAGATATAGTGGTCCAAGAAAATAAGAAAAAAGTAGCATTGATCATTGAAGTCACCACACCCAGTGACTACAGTGTCTTACATACAGAGAGACACAAAGTCATAAAATATCAGGATTTGCAGGCAGAAATGAGAGCAATGTGGAAGAAAGATACCCAGACAGTTCCAATAGTAGTAGAAGCAATGGGTCTTATTAAAAAAAGAATCTATACTCGTATTTAAATATGTTACCAATACACGTAACTCCATATGAATTGCAGAAGGAGTCATTTCTGGGCATATTTTAGGTGCTGCGAAGAGCACTTCTGGTTGACATCAAAGATTGCAACAATACTAATTTCATGAACTTTAATAGTACTTTGACTTAGGAATGAGGTCCATTGCCATCATGGTATTAGAAACCCAAAAGACTTGGAGAAATTAAAAGAGAGGTAAAATACAATTAAAATTACCAGCAATAACCATTTCACCTTTTACATATAATGTTATAATAGCTACATATTTCTTGGCAACTTCAGCTCCAATCACAGATATCCAATTGGTATTTACAAACATATAATTATTTTAACTCTTTTGCCACAAATCCCAACATGCTGTTATGATCAGAAAAGGTATTTACCACTTTAGGCATAGTTAAAGAATTTTTCCAAAGTATAAGAATGCCTCTTCTTTTCTATTTAAAATGAGAGCCCACTGGAAATGAATAGGCCTTTAACAGCCATCTATCAAGATCTTTGGTTAGATGTTTTCCTGTAAGAAAATTATGTGAGCTTATTTATTTAAACTATCTTCTTCAATATGTTATTGAGGCCATTAATATTTAATGAGACAAATATAAACAGACATTCAGAAAAAACAGCTACAGAAAATAATGCATATTGGTTTAGTACAAAGAATAAAACCCAAGTACTGGATAATATTTGTTATGAACAGATAAATTAAGACTAAGAGCATAAATACAATTTTAAAAGCATTCAAACCCCTCATCATGGAATAAAAACTTCCTGGTTTGATGATACATACAAACCACTCACCAACAGGTCCATTACACTACCAAAAATGTATCGGTTGTTACTACTTCCTAAAATTAAATAAATAACATTATAAATCAAATATGTAAAGCACACTCATCACTTTATATATATATATATATATATGTATGTATATATATATATATATATATATATATGTATATATATATATATATGGTTCCCATTCAGAAGCCTGAAACATCATAAGCCTGAAAATCAAAATCCTGAAACCAAAAGCCTGAAAATTCAGAATCCTGAAAACTCAAAATCCTGAAAGCCCAAAATCCTGAAAGACCAAAATCCTGAAACTCAAAATCCTGAAAACACAAAATAGACATACTGATGTCATTGTGGCTTTGCTATTGTTAGCCCTGTGGTGTTAGGTCATGCGTTGGGGTCAGGTAAGTGTGCGGTTGGTTTTATTTTAGGGT
>NC_056748.1:866955763-866968263 GCF_019279795.1 Protopterus annectens | reverse complement strand
TCATGAAACTGTGTTTTTTCTGGCAAATTAGTGGTAAATCATAAAAGACTGAATTTAGAAAAATAATGATAGACATTTGAGTTTCAGACTTCATATCTTTCAGAAACTTCATGCTAATGTAAGAGCAATATTTAAAAACTGTCCCTATTTTGGGGCCTTTGTCCCACTTTTATTTATGGCATTGTCCAGATTTCTTGCTCTAAGAGGTTGAGAGGTATGTTACTGAAACTAACATATATTCTATGAAAAAAAATCCAAAAACAAAGCTTTTGAAAGTTGTCATCTTACAAAAGATATTAATCACACCAAACCCCAAAAACATTTGTTTTACAACAAAGATTAGCTTAAACATCTAGAAGATCTAATGGTTAATAGGATATCATTATTAAAATAAAACTAGACCATGAGAAAAGAAATACACTTCATATATTTTTATCATTAGTTAACATAATCTAAAACCTCTTATAAAAAAAACAAAGAAAATGACAGTCAGAACAAAAAAAAAATCAATACACCAAAGAATAAATACAATCTTTTATGCTTTATAACTAATTATAATAAAAGAACAATCAGAAGTTAATACTGGTTTAAAAGTACAACCAAAGTGTCACTTTCCTCATTTATGAGTTAAAAGAGTTGCAATATATATATAAATATATAGTTGTTTTGATGCTAAAGAAACTGGTACTTTAAAATTCTTTTAAGATTTAAATACATAATATATAAAGAATAAATGACTTAACTTTTCAATAAATCTATAAGTGAATAATAACTTTTGACAGTTATTTAAACTTTAAAACATACTTGCAGGGTTTCACTTCACTTATTTTATCTTTCTTACTGCTTGTCCAAACATTCTAACCATTTTCTTCCTGTTTACAAATAGGTCAAATATCAAAATGCATTTCTTCCTATAGGAAACATTTCTGAAAAAAATTTCAAGCAGCAGCAATGATCAAAATAAGCTTGAACAGCTTAAAACTCCATTCTTGAAAGAAATATTATGCTCTGTGTGGGAAAAGGGATTAAAAGATATTGTTTACATTAAACAAATGGCTTGTGGTCACATTTGGCATGTCACAAATTGAAAAAATAGAACTGTTAAGCCATTTTTAAGAAAACTAGCTTAGTTTTAGTATTAAATGCATTTGTACAATTTTATTTACATCTAACAAACAAAGTAAAAGCATCACTAGATTCCCTAACATACATATAATAAAAAATAAATAGATAAAAATACCTTAATACATTGTGCTGAAAGATGTCATTCAAAAGAACAGCTAACTATAGCTGTTACATAAGACAAGCTATCTATACCTTCAGAATCAATGAAACAACAAACTTTCTATTAGGAATTAGTTTTAAAAGACAAATCATTCATATTCAACAGGTATATTAATTTAAAATAAGAAAAATACATTAATACATATATCTAAAGCATCTACCATAACATATTTAACTATTCTGCTAAAAAAATTATCCACTGTATTAGAAAGATAAATAAAAACACATAAATATCAATAAAATTGTTACTAATAACAAGAAAATAAATATTTTAGTGGATGAAAAATGTTTTACCTTATGACTGATGATGGACTTTTAAAAATGACAAAAGTGTATGTATAAGTTAAAACATTTGAATAGAATAAAAATACTATCACTTTTCTGTAAGTTTTTTACTATTTTTATCTTTAGATGTCCAACAATTTCTTGTTGTCTGTCTTTTCAAACTAGTAAGAGACCAGTCCATATCTTTAGTTTTGTCTAAAAGTTTCTTCTTTTGAGAAAATTCCAAAGCATCTTTAAGTGTATTAAAAGTTTTCTGACCTTCAGATAAAAAAATCTTGATTCTAGCTAGAAAGATTAGTTTGGATTTAATGTTCAGTTTCTTTAAACTTTTTATGAATGGGATACATGCTTTCCTTTTGGTCATAACAGAATATGTATAGTCATTATCAAACCTGATAGTATTTTCTTTTATTTTTATTGGTGAATTTGCCCAAGCAGACTTCAGCACCAAATCTTTTTCTTGACTGGATATGAATTTAACAATAACTGACTTGAAAAAGGGGGGTTATTTTTCAGTGAAGAGTTCAAAAAATATCTATTATCCCTGTCAATGCCAAAAGAGAGAGTTTCAGGCAGGTTTAGATATTTAGATAACCAGTTATTTAAAACGTTTATCATATTATCACCTTCCTCCTTCTCTGGAATTCTGTATATCCTTATATTATTTCTTCTAGATCTAATCCAGATCTTCTATTTCACCAAAAACAAAGTATTCTGTTTTAAAACAAATTCTGCTTGGTTTTCATTTTCTTCCATTCTTCCTTCTAAGTCATTTACTAGTTTCTCCATTGTTGAGATCTGTGTAGATTGTTGCTTTATAACTTAATTTAACATATTCATTTGTTTTTTGCATTCTTCTTTTATATTGCCCAGTTTGATCTCAAGTTTGTCCATTTTAACTGAAAGATCCTAGATACTCCTCAAAATAGATTGTAACTCCTTCTTCATTGAACTATCTTGAGAATTTACTATAGAGTGTCTCATTTTATCAAAATAATCAATAAATGTCTGACATGAAAAAGATATAAAAACTTGATTTTTCTTTCAAAAACTGTTCCAAACTCATTTAGAAAACTCAAAATATAACTGTAGATGAATATTTATTAAGCTTGAATAATAAAAGCTGGTCAAAAAACTAAAAGGAAGCAGAGCAAAAATGTTATGCTGCTAGCTGTTCACCATCTTGACCATGGCCCCACTCCTGCCAATTGCTCATTTATTTATTTATTTATTTACATATTTATTTATGTATATATGTATTTAAATTTTTTACCGGTATAGAGCACAGACATAAGTGACCAAGTTCAGTCTCAGCCTAAGAATACAAAGAAAGTCAGAAGTACATTTAGTAAGGGGGTAGCAAAAGTATGCATCTGTAAAAAAAAAACATATCAGCTAACAAAACTATAAAGACTATATACAATTGCAATTAACATTAGTTAGAATAAATCAAGACAATTATTTAGAAACTGAGGTGTCTGTGTTATAATCACAACTATGGATTGTCTAAATGGAAATGATAGGATAGTTGAGTGGTATGAAGGACTTTAGAGTTTGTGGAAGGAGAAGTTATACAAAAGATCATCTGAGTGAAACATGCAGATTGGTGCACTAAAATGTGACATGTGAGGAACAGTAAAAGTGTTATTGGTATAAGAATGATATATTGATGTAATAAAGCTAAACACATTGCTTGCATCTATAATTCAGTGAAATAGTCACAGCATGTTTATCTACCATCATTATATTCATTGTTGTTTGTATAATATTTATATTATCATACATTTTATGTTTTTTTCTAAATATCTTAACAGCAATTAGCACAGATAGGACTGATTAGGCTTATATGAAAGTTCTCCACTGTATGAACAAAATGCTGCTGCCAGTATGTGTGTAGCATGAGTGATTTCTGAGTTATAACGTATTGTAATTTGTTTACAAAGCATTACAAACTTAATGGTTACTGTGTTTACTGTGGCTTATAAAATCCAGCTTAAGTCCTAGAATCTAAACAATACTATACATCTATAAAAACAGTTTGTTCTGAAGAGTTATACATGTATGCTTCATTAGTAAACTCTATGGTTCCGGAGATATGCATTTGTTGGAAATGTGAGAACATAATTTGATTCTATCAAAAAGCTTAGGCTCCACCCATTGGAAGTTGCAGTTCAAACTTCCAGAGCTACATTGCAGGGAATGACTTAAATATACTTATTTGCTAGCACTTAAATTCATTTACAGTAGTGACTTATTATAGGAGCATTTCTTGGGGTTCTCTCAAAAATAATCCTCCCAACATCTTAGCACAAGAATGCTGGGAAAAGCCAAAAATAATGGTGGCAAAGGCCCAGAATCAGGGACATAGTTTAAATATTACTCTTATAAGCTTAGAAAATTATATAATAATAGGTTTTGCATTGATGTGTACTTTCTATAAGATATAAAGTCTGATATTCTGTCATTTTTAGTTACTGTGATCCTCTATGATTTACTATAAAATTACAAATGTTATTAAAAGCAGACCAAAAATATGAGGCAAATATCTAGACATTTTGCTAAAATCTGGAAGGGTGAGAGATGTTTAAAAATAAATACCAATGTCAGGGTTAAGAATTATTTTTCTTTAACTCAAAATTATGTGTGTTGTCATCAAGCACAGTCTGCATAAGTTAAATTGAGTTTGCAAGTAAAGAGCTTTAGTTTAGTTAATCCTTTAAACATATCTGCCAGTTTGGCTAGTGCTAAAGAAAATACCTCAGCTAACATGATTGTCAGAGGGTTTGAACAAACTTCAATATCTGTAAAAAGCTTTCCTTCAGAAGTTAATGCCTCCTTTATTCTTATGCTGTGATTTATCCCTTGGCCTATCAAGCTGGATAATTCTCAAGGATAGTTTTGTTTCAAAATATAAAAATAGGGCCGCATGTGCCCCTTTATATGCTAATATAGTTATGTTGTAATGAGAAAGATATTTTCTTTTTGACCATTTTGCTTCTAGACCTTGAAAGTTATATGTCCATTATTTAGATGATATATTTATTGCATGGGAAGCATGAGAAATAGAAACTGAGAATTTTGTTTAAATTCTATAAACTCTTTTTAAAATTTACATGCATGCTTAACTCCCATAGTATTAACTATTTGGATGTTTTAGTTACTAAAGATAATTTAAACAAGAGAATTGTGCCCAATATTTACTGTAAACCCCATTATTCAAATGCATTATTACACTAGTCTAGTTGTCACCCCCAACATATTAAGAGGGGGATTATTAAAGGGTAATTTATTTGTTTAGCTCATATGATTTCGGAAGATGATGACTATGGGGTTGAAAGGCAAAAATAGGCTGAGATGTTTTACTCAAGAGGGTACCCTGAATCTTTAATGTCTCTTATTAACTGTGAAATTGATCATAAGAGGAAAGAGGGAATTATTATTCCCTTACTCAGAATTCCTTTAGAATCATCTCTTGAGGTTCATAGTAATAAGTTAAAGAATTTTGATCCTGTTTTTATTACTACATATACTGTAGATTATGATCTTATTTTAGATATTCTGGTTAAGAACTGGAATATTTTCCCTTTTTTGGGAACACCATTGATATTTTAGGGGAGAGGCCATATACAGTATTTAGAACAGGTAGGCATTTTAACCAGTTTTTTTATATGGGAGAATCAGTTTCCTTTCTGTCTAATAAAAGGAAGAGTACTTTTAAGTGTGGGTTTTGTAGACAGTGTACATTTATTTTAGAACATGATAAGGTTATAATAGGTAGGCAGGTTGTGTATACCTCATTTCATTGCACCTGTAATTCTATGGGAATCATTTACAAGCCAACATGTTTACAATGTAATGGTGTCTATACTGGGAAAACTAAACATAATTTAGGGAACGCATTTATGAACATACCCTTTGGGTTGGGTTGGGAGGGTGGCCTAATGGTTAAGGTGTTTGCCTTACAAACACAAGGTGCAGGGTTTGAGTCTCACAAGGGATAATTGGCTAGGCTTAAAATGGCTCGCAAGGGCAGTTAGCTTAGTACTAACCTATGAACCTGGACATAAAAAACAAAAATAGTAAGAATTTGTTATATTGGCACATGCAATTGTTTCCAGAGCATAGTTTTTCTTTTTTTGGTACAGATATAGTTAGCAAAGATACTAGGGGTAGACCCTGGGATGACCTGATTGAATTAAGAGAAATGATCTGGCAGATTAAATTAAATGCCTGTGTCCCCCGAGTTTAAATGAACATGTTTCTGTTGCTAGTGTACTGAATCTAAAGTCTTATAAAATGTGAGCTTTTAATGTATTTAATATATTAAATGATTTTTTAATTCATTTTTTTGTCATTTGAATTCATAATTATTTTAACTGCTGGACACTTTAATAGTCACATGATATGTGGGGGTATATAAATGGTGTATTCATGACTGCTTGATGGATTCTGAAGAAGTTTATGTTATAAGCAGATGAAAGCACTTAATCCTGTCTTTATGTTTTTATGGTTTTATGTTCCTTATTAAAGGCGGTTTGTGTAGTGTGGACATTCCTGTATCCTATTTTATTCCATTTTTATGGTTTTATTTCAGCCCCACTGGTCCAAATAGAGTCTGTAACTTGTTAACATGAAGTTCTGATTACTTAGATGGTAATTCTGGATGTTGCTGGAAACTCCATTGATTCCTTTCTGCTGGTGTTGCTGACCTCCACATATGCAAATAAGTATGTGTAATATTATAAAAAAGTTATTTGGAGAGTTCCTTCATAACTAGATGAAACTGAAGCCACTTATATTTCTACTTGTCACTTATTGGTCACTTTTGTATTAAAACCTTTAATATTTGGCATTATTTGCTGCATATTCATGATCATCCCTAATGATCTTTATGAGCTTCCTTTGAGAAACTATACTTTAATACTTGTCAAGCTAAATAAAGATCTCTTCATAACCCAACCTGAATTGTCCAAGATATCTGTTTTATAATAACTTTGTCAATTTCAAACACGTAGAAATTATTGTGTTATTATGTTGGACAAATATCCATAAGTCAGCATCCACACTTTCAAAAAAAAGGTTCCCTATGCAGGGCTGAAGTTTCCTCTGTAACAGAATCTTACTAAATTATAGTCCTTTAGGTACACTTTTCACTTGATGCTTTTAGTTAGAAACATGTGGTTATATTTGTCAAGATTTACATTTAAAAATAATTTCTCCAAAAATTTTCAGATGTTTAGAGGCATCTTTAGAGGGAGGAATGTTATCTTCCAGCTGAATATCACTATAAAATATGGCAACTTTATAAGGTTCACTAAAATAGTGATAATATATCTTTAATACAATTTGCTGAACTATTTGTACATCTGTTGTCATAAACTTGCTCACTGTGAGCCACGTTATATACCTGATTACCTTCCACTAGACCAGGAATGTGAGCCTTTAACTGTCACAATAATGGAAACAAGTTACTAAGCAAAGTATACAGAGTTAACTGTGTAGGACTAGAAACAAATTCTGAGATGCCATAACCCTGGCAACATAGCTGAAACACAGATGAAACAAGCTAATAAACCACCAGAGAGTCTGTGTAATGCATCAACAAAGAGCATGCCATCTAGAAATCATAACTTAGAATACTGTTCACAGGGAATATGAAAATAACAATTCAAGAAATGTTTTACCTCACAAAATGAAAAGAAGAGGAAAAGTAGGATCATTTAATACAGCTGTGCAAGATAAAAAGACCGTAAGGATCAGTAAAATGAATAAATCCATAAATGGCATAAAAGGCAACAAAATCTATAAGGATATGCAGTATAATTAATCTGTCATAATAATATCATTTCTAAATAAAAAAGTATTGCTTTCTGCTAATAAATAAATGATCTAAATCATCCACTCAAAAGGAATTATTTACAAAGTAGTTGCTGTTTTAAAACTTTTTGCTGATAGAGATACTAATTTAGCAGGAATTATAACTGCATTCAAACAAGTCTACTATTCTTGTTCTTTTTTCTTAACCATGTTGCCAAAATCCCCTTCCTTTGAACTGATCGTTACACAATAAATTTTAAAAAATTACCCCAAAGCTTGTGCATGTATCAGAATATGTAAATAAAGCATTCGTCATTACTTCTTTTTTAACACATAATTATGCTCATATATTTTCTCTGGTGGTTTGGGCATATAATTTACCAAAATAAAACATCTCACAACTGTCGCACATGACTAAGTATACAGTTCTACTTGAGTAACAGTTGAAAAAGGCAATAAACCACCATATCTGATTACAGTGGGATAAAAGGGACACAGGAACAGATACTAATATACTAGCACTGTGGGCAAAACCCTCAAGTTAACGTCTCTGGTCACTTAGAAGAACTAACCTTGATAGCACTGTGATCATTTTCTAATAGCTTCTTTTATGATTATTATTTTTCATGTGGGCAAGAAATAGTTAACTTTGTATAACCCTACATAACTCCATGTCATTTCAAGATATTACAATATGTTCTAATGACGTCTATAATACTCTCACCAATATATTCTAAAACAGATACATTGCTGAAGTTAATGTCATAGACCTTAAGGAGTTTATTTCAGCAATAACAACCTCAATGTCATTTTTATTATACTCCCTCACAATAAAAAATTAGTTTAGAACACTTATTTTATTAAGGAGCTTTTTAAATTAAATGTCACAAGCATTAACAATTTGATCAAATCTCTGGACCCTACCCAGTTTGGGTTTGTAAAAGGCAGATCATGTCTCCTAAACCTGATTGACTTCTTCACCAAAGCCGTAGATGAGGATAAGGTGGTTCACACAGCCTATCTAGATCTCGCCAATGCTTTTGACACCATCTCCCACTCTGGAATTACAGATAAACTCACTAAACTAGGTATAAATCCCTACGTCACAAGATGGGTTGCCAACTGGCTCACTGACAGAACACACATTGTGAAAGTAGTAGATTCCAAATCCAACTTTAGACCAGTGACAAGTGGAGTACCACAGGGTTCAGACCTGGGTCTTCTCTTGTTTGGTATCTACTTTTCTGAAGTACAGGCTAACACAGAAGGTCTTTGGCTAACGAAGTTCACAGATGACTGCAAACTAGGAGCCATAATTGAAACTCCTAACGATGTGGACATCCTACAAAAGGGCCTCACTGAGACAGATGCCTGGTGTCAAAGCCATGGCCTCAAGCTCAATGCCAAAAAGTGCATTGTCATCCCCTTTGGTAAAAACTCTGTACCCATGAGCTACCACATAGATGGTAGTCTGCTTAACACCAAAAGTGCGATAAGAGACCTTGGGACACAGGTGGACAGTAGTCTCTCCTTTGATAATCACATCACCACAGTAGTCAGGAAATCATTCTACGTGGCACACCTCATCACAAAAGGTTTCTCATCCAGGAAAAAAGAGGTCATTGCTCCCCTCTACTCATCACTCATTAGACCTATTGTAGAGTACAACGCCCCTTTTGGTATGTACCTCACAAGACATCTACAACAACTGGAAAGGCCGCAGAAATACCCATGGGCGCTGGAACCATAGACCGAGGGGGGTAGAGTGCCCCCCCCCCACTTTTACAGCTGCAAGACCTTAACAACATGGAGTTTTAGGACCAGAGTCAACAACCACGGTAAGCTCTGTTTCATATTTAAGTTTAAGTGCTGTTTGGAAGCTCCGTTTCAAACTTATTGCTGTTTGAAAGCTCCCTTTCATTATACAACGGAGCTTCCAAACAGCAGTAAATATGAAACAGAGCTTCCAACCAGCAGTAAATATGAAACGGAGCTTCCAAACAGGACTTAAATATGAAATGAAGCTTCCAAACAGCACTTAAATATGAAAGTTTCATATTTAATGGTGTAAGAGGGTGGGCACTTTAGTGTTTGGTTGTTATTGTTTACTGCACAAGTAGTTCATGGTATCTCCGTTAGTGAATTACACAAACGGACAGAATTAATAAAATGAGCTGTTTACTTTACTGTTCAACAATTAACTGTACATCGAAGCCATATTAGTCCATTCTTGAATGACATCCGTGTCTGATACACTGATTGTTCCAAAGCTGAGCTCCGGCTATTGATGTGTAGAGAATTGGAGCCTCAGCACTCTTTTGTCAGTTACAGACTATTTGCATTGATAGAGAAGCTATCTGGATTTATGAACCACCGGGGAACAAGGACCGACAGAGTCAGGGTCCTTCCCCGGCTGGGATAACTGGAAACAAAACATTTCAGTAGGATTAGAGAATCGTCAGGCCCTCTTGGTGAGAGATAAAACCAGTGTTAAGCAAGATGGCGTCTGCCTCTTTTGGAAGCGGAGACCCCACCGCAGGCGGCAGCATTAACTCTGGTAAGAAAAAGGAGGAGGGGGATGTGGATTGTGTGTGTTGTTTTGGGTCAGATGAAGGTATGACTGCTTATAACACATAGTGGGGGTTATCATGTGTATTAATGTTTCTGTTTACAGTATCACCTCCCTGAGGCTGCACAAGTGGAATGCTAAGTGGTGGACATTTTGTGTTCTATTTCAAAGTTCTTCTATTATAAAATATATTGATAAATGTGTTCTTAAGTACTTTTAATACAGTTTTCAAAATTGCAGTGTGTATTGCAGTTGATCCATATTTTGCGTCAGATGTGGGGACTAGGTACTCCACCCATCAAGTTTGGAGTAGAGCACATCAAAATAATCTGTTTGTAATGTCTTGGAAGTTGAATGACAGTGATGTTCTGCAAGCCTTGATGAACTTCTTACGTAGAGCATTAAATTGGAATGTTGAAAGTAATAAACTGACCTGTGTGGATAGGAGTTATTTATGTGTCTACGGATAGTGAGTGTATTTTAGGAGTTGTCAAGTCCCTGTGATTGCGAGTCACAGGCTTGCTCAAATGTGTGTTGGTTGTGTATTTTTTTACCAAATTATAGTATAATTTAATGTCCATATAGTAATTTGTTTTGCCTTTTCTTAATGCACATTTTCTGAAGGTCTTTTGGGGCACATGTAAACTTCCAGTCGATAACAGTACTAATCTCATCAGAAAAAAATGATTGCGGTGACATCTCATTTCTGGAGTTTCACCTTGATAATTAATGTTTTTACTTGACATTCCTCCCCCATTATGTAGAGTAAATTTCTTTCTTTCTGAATTTCATATTTGCTAAAATTGTCTCAAACACTGTGTCCACTTTGTTTTTGCCTAGACTTTTAAGTTGGAAGTAAATAATTGAGGAGTGATTGCAAGGAAGGCATTAGGACATTATCACATTTGTATCTGTGTAACTGCAAGTGAGAGGACTTCTTTAGAAGTATTTTGGCAGGTAGCGTACCCTACTTTTATGGATAGTGGGAACTGCTGTCAAATTTGCTATTTGTTCTTGCATAGGCCACCTCAAAGATTTATTACTATACTCAGTATCCTACAGAGTGCTTAGAGGTGACATATCTGGCATACAAAGCATCCTCTGACATAATACAGATGGACCTACTGAACATCAGCAAGTCAAATGGCATCAGAAATATTCAGTCCGGGTATCTAAACTGAATGTTGTGGAGAGATGGATATATATCACAGAGGCTACCACTGTTCCGGAACAGACTATCCATAAAAATAAAGCAAAGCTCATCCATCCATATTCAAATGCAACTTGGATCTAAGGATGGGTAATAGAAAATGTAATCCAGGATTTCCCCTCATGCCACTAATGGAGAGAGGCAGTTCCTAAATGCTGCGTCCCTTACATGGCCCCCTCAAATTATCTATGGTATGATCACAGTTGTTCTCACTAGGACTAATATACAATTATCAGCCATGGGGATAGCTAAGACCAATCAGAAAATGTTAATTCAAGCACCAAAAGGGAATTGGCTAAGCTTAAAATGCCCTCCAAGTGAACCTACGTTGTGGTAGCAAATAGTTATAAAAAATTACCCTTTTTAGTTCACTAAGTGCCCCTGTCACCCTCCGCCCCTCCTCCAGTCTTTAACAGCTTCCAGCGCCTACGGAAATACCTCACAAAGAGGATTACCAGCCTCAAACAGATGCCCTACACAGACTTTCTCAAAAAACTCCAGCTTTACTCTGTCACATATCG
Organism: Protopterus annectens; assembly: GCF_019279795.1. Taxonomy (NCBI): domain Eukaryota; kingdom Metazoa; phylum Chordata; order Ceratodontiformes; family Protopteridae; genus Protopterus; species Protopterus annectens. The sequence goes on along the minus strand of NC_056748.1, from coordinate 866,956,577 downwards.
CCTACTCAGAGGCAATCTCTGCCTAACATACAAAGCTATGTCAAACCCAGAGCTGTTGGACATGCTCCACTTAAAGAAATCCCAATCCCTCCAAGCTACACACTCTAGGGACCTAAACCTTGTCACCACAATAAACAGAACATGCTGGAGGGATATATTCCTGTCCCACAGACTTCCCATACTCTGGAACAAACTACCTATCTATATCAAACAAAGCTCCTCATTAGCACTCTTCAAGAAAAATCTTGATGATTGGATGGGAAATAGGAAATTCACCCCGGGGATCACCTCTGTGGCTCTGCTTGACAGGGGCACAGGAAAATAATTTTCTTGGGTGGCGAAACCCAGGGTACCTTTTTGGCTAGACTTGTATAGGTCCTAGGGCCGATAGCCTAGTACCTACCTATGAACCTATGACTTGTGCATTAAGCCATCTATCTGAATGTCAAAACTGCTGCTGTAAGCATTTGAACTTCTATGTGATGCCTTGCAATACCAGCAATGAGATAAAGGTGGCACTCTCCACCCCCATGCCAGAAAGGTAAATTCATTTGAATGGCCATACTATTACTTAGGCATTTTACACTAGGGTTCTAAAGCAATATAAAATTTCTAAGTCTGCTGGTGTTGAGAGCCTAATTCATGTTTGCAGACTGAGCAATTGACTCTAGGATTCCTCACTAGCCTAGACAGCTTGAGGAAGAGCTTCTGTTAGAATCTGTTTTAGTGTCACTTCTTAGGAGGTAGGCTTCCCCAAGTGTGAAGTATTTTGGAATGCAGTGCTACAGGTCACAATAGCTCTACCATCTGTACT